>NC_091988.1:118579448-118649260 GCF_044704955.1 Pristiophorus japonicus
CCCTCTCTCTCTTCACCCCACTCTCTCTCTCTTCACCCCTCTCTCTCTCTTCACCCCTCTCTCTCTCTTCACCCTCTCTCTCACTTCACCCCTCTCTCTCTCTTCACCCCTCTCTCTCTCTTCACCCCTCTCTCTCTCTCTTCACCCCTCTCTCTCTTCTTCACCCCTCTCTCTCTCTCTTCACCCCTCTCTCTCTCTCTTCACCCCTCTCTCTCTCTCTTCACCCCTCTCTCTCTCTCTTCACCCCTCTCTCTCTCTCTTCACCCCTCTCTCTCTCTCTTCACCCCTCTCTCTCTCTCTTCACCCCTCTCTCTCTCTCTTCACCCCTCTCTCTCTCTCTTCACCCCTCTCTCTCTCTCTTCACCCCTCTCTCTCTCTCTTCACCCCTCTCTCTCTCTCTTCACCCCTCTCTCTCTCTCTTCACCCCTCTCTCTCTCTCTTCACCTCTCTCTCTCTCTCTTCACCCCTCTCTCTCTCTCTTCACCCCTCTCTCTCTTCACCCCTCTCTCTCTTCACCCCTCTCTCTCTTCACCCCTCTCTCTCTTCACCCCTCTCTCTCTTCACCCCTCTCTCTCTTCACCCCTCTCTCTCTTCACCCCTCTCTCTCTTTCACCCCTCTCTCTCTCTCTTCACCCCTCTCTCTCTCTCTTCACCCCTCTCTCTCTCTCTTCACCCCTCTCTCTCTCTCTTCACCCCTCTCTCTCTCTCTTCACCCCTCTCTCTCTCTCTTCACCCCTCTCTCTCTCTCTTCACCCCTCTCTCTCTCTCTTTTCCCCTTTTCACCCCTCTCTCTCTCTTCCCCTTTTCACCCCTCTCTCTCTCTCTTTTCACCCCTCTCTCTCTCTCTTTTCACCCCTCTCTCTCTCTCCCTCCTCTCCCTCTCTCTCCGCCCTCTCCCTCCCCCCCTCCCTCCTCTCCCTCTCTCTCCCCCCCTCCCTCCCCTCTCTCTCTCCTCTCCCTCTCCCTTTCCCCCCCGCCCCCCTCCCTCTCCTCCCCCTCCCTCCCCCTCTCCCTCTCCCCCCTCCCTCCCCCTCCCTCCCTCCTCTCTACCCCCCTCCCTCTCCCGAACCGAACCACCCCGACCCAACGCCACCTACCTGTAAATCTGGTGCTGGGGACGGGCCCTGCCCGAAGTCTCGGACCGGCCCGTTCAACCTTCGGTCCCGAAAGGCCTGCCTGAAGCACTTTCACACAGGTAGGAAGATGGTTTATTTAATCTTTTCTTTGCTTATAAATGTTTATTCAGGTTGGATTTATTTGTATAATATTTGTAGAATATTTGTAGAAGTATAAATAAGGATTTACTGTAGAATTTAATGAATTCCCTCCCCCCCCCTCCCCTCGTTCTGGACGCCTAATTTGTAACCTGCGCCTGATTTTTTAATGTGTAGAACAGGTTTTTTCAGTTCTACAAAAATCTTCACTTGCTCCATTCTACTTTAGTTTGGAGTACGTTTTCACTGTGGAAACTTTCAAATCAGGTGTCAGTGGCCGGACACGCCCCCTTTTGAAGAAAAAATTCTGTTCCAAAGTAGAACTGTTCTACCTGACTAGAACTGCAGAAAAAAAAATGTGGAGAATTGCGATTTCTAAGATAGTCCGTTCTCCACCAGTTGCTCCTAAAAATCAGGCGCAAATCATGTGGAAACTTGGGCTCTATATGACTTTCTTCTGTTTTAATACCTGATGCCTATATTACTACGGGGTGGCTCCCTCATTCAAAACTTTAGAAGTACCCTGTACTGCATAGCTCTGCTGTTTGCTCAAAGGGTAAACACACCATCAAATATGGACGCTCCTTGGGTACGTTCTGTGCTGAGTTAGCGGATCTCAGCAAGAGCAGTGGTAGAGCTACAACAATTAGACACTGGCCTTCCGAGTACACCCTACATAGATTCCAAATTGTCTAAAACACTGCTGTCCACATCCTTTCCCGCACTAATCCCCATTACTACCCCCGTCCTCACTCACTTCCATTTACTCCTCATCCCTCCAATGCACTGACTTCAAAATCCGTGTCCTTATTTATAAAGGACTTCCACGGCTTCACAGCACTGTCTTTCCCCACTCCCATACACACCGGCAGTCTCCTCGAGTTCAACATCCCAGCCACACCCTCTGCTCTTCCAATTATGGACTCTGTTAAAACCATCTCCTTCTGCTCCACCTCCAGCAGCAGGGCTGCTTTAGTCCCACACTCTGCAACACCTTGCCTAATTCCATTTCCGCTCAGTGTCCATTTTTACTAAGTTAAAGGCACTATATAATACAGCACACATGGACCAAAGTGTGAATGGGCGGGGTCCTCATAAACAATTCAAATCTGGTCCTCAGGCAATACAGGATCAGCTTTGGATGTGATCAAACAGTCTGCCTGCACTCTGTTCAGGACTTATGTAAAGTGATTCATTACCACAAACAGCTTATTATACCATTTACTCCACTGTCTATTGATGCAAGAACCCCCAATTTTTTTTACTTTGTAGCTGACCTGGGCTGTTCACTACATGATGTTGGTGGCTACCATTCTCAAAGTAAAGGTGTTATGACTCGTAGGAACTGATCCATATACAGATATCTATCTCAAAGCTGATGTTATATACCACTTACACTGTATGATCACTTCCAACATGCATAGCAGTGCAGCAGTTAAGATACTGGATGAGCAACTCCAAGTTCATGAATTAAAATCCCATCATGGCAAGCTATGAAATGGAATTCAATAAATATAGTAATCTGTGGGTTGGAATCAGGAAAGATGCCGGACTCATTCAAAAACCCACTGGTTCACCAAGATCCTTGGGGAAAGGAACTTGCTAGCTCTATTCAATCTGGCCTGCATGCCACTCCAGCGGTCCCTCAAACGAGGATGACTTGCTTCCACAAGAGTTCACAGATGTTTCAGTCCTGAACTCCAATTGAAGGGTGGAAGATGCCTGTGCGTGGATTTTTTTTAACGTGGGGTGACCGTTGCACACCAGATGGGCTTGACAGAGCTAGGTCTTTATCCAGTGGCAAGGGTTAACCAGGACAACTGGAAACCAGCTCTGCTGCACGGATCTAGTGCGCACACATATCACAGTGTGGGCTGGCCCATGCTGTCCCTGGGCCCTCGGCTCTTCTGGGCTCCGTACCCTCATTCACCGCACCTCCGCCCACGATGTTCCAGGGCCCGGCCTCCAGCTCTATTTAAAGCCCCGACCTGCGGTGGTGTTCTCACAGAGGTCAGGGCGGCCCACTCCAGTCCCACAGCACTGATGACTCAATGCACTGTGAAGTAGCCTAAAAAGCCACTCACTTTGCTTGCACCACTTACATCTCAGGAGTGAATATAAAAAACCGTAATGTCTGCCTGCATCTCCAATTTACCCTTTCTATACTTTTACCGGGTTCAGAGCACTAGTACTATACTGCAATAATTCCATTCTTGCAAAATCCATGTGTGCGCATCTGTTCAAACATCAATAAACTTTAAACCAGTATTTACAATTTCATGCTTCAGGCTGACGACCTCCCCAATGCTAGAAGAAGACGTGTACAGGCTAGCAATACAAATATCGTATTGCTGGCCTGTCAGGTAGGCTGAGATACAGGCTCATTTGCAGTCACTTCCACATAGAATCAGAATGGTTGCAGCACAGAAGGCGGCCATTCGGCCCGTCGAGCCCGTGCCAGCTCTCTGCAAGAGCACTTCAGCCAGTCCCATTCCCATGCCCATGCCCTTTCCCCGTAGCCCTGCTATTTTTTTCCCTTCTGGTACTTGTCCAATTCCCTTTTAAGAGCCACAATCGAATCCGCCTCCACCACCCTTTCAGGCAGTGAATTCCAGATCCTAACCACTCGCTGCATAAAAAAGGTTTTCCTCATGTTGCCTATGATTCTTCTGCCAAGCACCTTAGATCTGTGTCCTCTGGTTCTTGACCCTTCCACCAATGGGAACAGTTTCTCTCTATCTACTCTGTCTAGACCCCAAATGATTTTGAACACCTCGATCAAATCTCTCTTAACCTTCTCTGCTCGAAGGAGAACAACCCCAGCTTCTCCAGTCTATCCACGTAACTGAGGTCCCTAATCTCTGGAAGCATTCTCGTAAATCTTTACTGCACCCTCTCACATCATTCCGAAAGTGTGGTGCCCAGAATTGTACACAATATTCCAAATTAGGCTGTGTTTTATAAAAGCTCATCATAACTTCTTTGCTTTTGTACTCTATGCCTCTATCTATGAAGCCCAGGATCCCGTGTGCTTCTTTAACCACTTTCTCAACCTGCCCTGCCACCTTCAATGATTTGTGCATATACTCCCCGGTCTCTCTGTTGCTGCATCCCTTTAGGATCGTACCATTTAGTTTATATTGCCTCTCCTCATTCTTCCTACCAAAAGTCATCGCATTAAATTTCATCTGCCATGTGTCCGCCTATTTCACCAGCCTGTCTATGTCTTCTTGAAGTCTATCACTATCCTCCTCACTGTTCACTATACTTCCAAGTTTTGTGTTATCTGCAAATTTTTTTAATTGTGCCCTGTACACTCAAGTCTAAGTCTTTAATATATAAAGAAAAGCAGTGATCCCAGTACCGACCCCTGGGGAACACCACTGTATACCTTCCTACAGTCTGAAAAACAACCGTTCACCACTACTCTCTGTTTCCTGTCATTAGCCAATTTTGTATCCATGCTACCACTGTCCTTTTTATTCCCATGGGCTTCAACTTTGCTGGCAAGCCGATTATGTGGCATTTTATCAAACACCTTTTGGAAGTCCATGTGCACCACATCAACCCTCTGTTACCTCATCAAAAAACTCAATCAAGTTAGTTAAACATGATTTGCCTTTACCAAGTCCATGCTGACTTTCCTTAATTAATCCACACTTGTCCAAGTGACTGTTCATTTTGTCCTGGATTATAGTTTCTAAAAACTTTCCCACTACTGAGGTTAAACTGACTGGCCTGTAGTTGCTGGGTTACAACTTAATTTATATTACAAGAATGCTTTTGGAGGTATTACTGTAATATTAATGGCGTATTAACAGAGCTTATGGCTTTGAGATCAATTTGAAAAAGATCACAAAGAGATCAGGAAGTGAAGCTGAACGAACGGAAGGGAGAAGGCTACACTGCAACAAATTAAATTAGTTTTTTTAATTAATAATTTATGAGAAAAAGGGTTGCGGAAACTCAAATCAATAACCAAGATTCTTTAGTGAACAAATATAAAGATTTCAGCTAAGGAAATAATACTGAATCATATAATCATCAGGAGTAGGCCATTCAGCTCCGAGAGTCTGCTTCGCCGTTCAATTAGATCACGGCTGATCTGTACTTCAAATCCATTTGCCTGCCTTAGCTCCATATCCCTCGATAGATAAACAAATCTATCCATTTCAAATGACACAGCATCTTTTGGGGGGGAGAATTCCAGATTTTCACTGCCCTGTGTGAGGAAAAAGTGCTTCTGCTTTCACTCTGAATAGCCTTTTAAGATTATGCCTTCTTGTTCTGGATTCCCTCAACAGACAAAATAGCTTCTTGACATCTATCCTGTCAAATCCCTCTATCACTTTAGACACCATGATTAAATCACCCATCATTGTTCTAAACTCAAGGGAATACAAGCCAAGTTTATCTAATCTGGTAGAAACATAGAAATTTACAGCGCAGAAGGAGTCCATGTCAGCCCATCGTGTCTGCGCCGACCGACAAATAGCCACGTGGCCCTCGGTCAGCAGCCCTGAAGGTTATATATAAACCTATGAACAATGAACAATGATGGAACATAAGAAATAGGAGCAGGAGTAGGCCATACGGCCCCTCAAGTCTGCTCCACCATTCAATAAGATCATGGCTGATCCGATCATGAACTCAGCTCGACTTCCCTGCCCACTCCCCATAACCCTTTACTCCCTTATCGCTCAAAAATCTGTCTATCTCCGCCTTAAATATATTCAATGACCCAGCCTCCATAGCTCTCTGGGGCAGAGAATTCCACAGATTAAAACCCTCAGAGAAGAAATTCCTCCTCATCTCAGTTTTAAATGGGCAGCCCCTTATTCTGTGACTATGCACCCTAGTTTTAGTTTCCCTTATGAGTGGAAATATCCTCTCTGTATCCACCTTCTCGAGCCCCCTCAGTATCTTGTAAGTTTCAATAAGATCACCTCTCATTCTTCTGAACTCCAATCAGAGATGAGGGCGTTGACTTATGAGGAGGTTGAGCCCAACCAAGTGAACCTTCTCTGAACTGCCTCCAATGCAAGTATATCCTTCCTTAAATACGGAGACCAAAATTGTACAGTACTCCCGGTGAGGCCTCACCAATACCCTGCATTGTAGCAGGACTTTTCTGCTTTTATACTCTATCCCCCTTGCAATAAAGGCCAACATTCCATTGGCCTTCCTGAATACTTGCTGAACCTGCATACTAATTTTGTGTTTCATGCACAAGGAACCCCAGGTCTCTCTGTACTGCAGCACTTTGCAATTTTTCTCCATTTAAATTATAATTTGCTTTTCTATTATTTCTGCCATACATTTTCCCACATTACACTCCATCTGCCAAATTCTTGCCCTCACTTTGCCTGTCTATATCCTTTAGCAGATTTTGTGTGTCCTCCTTATAATTTGTTTTCCCATCCATCAGCAAACTTGGCTGCATTACACTCGATCCCTTCATCCAAGTCATTAATATTGAGGACCCAGCACCGATCCCTGCGGCACCCCACTAATCACTGTTTGCCAACTGGAAAAGGACCCATTTATCCCAACTCTCTGTTTTCTGTGAGTTAACCAATTCTCTATCCATGCTAATATATGACCCCCAACCCAGAGAGCTTTTATCTTGTACAGTAACCTCTTATTATGGCACCTTATCGAATGCCTTCTGGAAATCCAAATACACCACTGGTTCTCCCTTATCCACCCTGCTCGTTACATCTTCAAAGAACGCCAGCAAATTTGTCAAACATGATTTCCCTTTCATAAAACCATGCTGACTGCTTGACTGAATCAAGCACCCGGCCCAACCAGTCCGCCTCACACAACTGCGACACCCTTCGCACCGAAACATTCTACACTCCACCCCATGTAATCTCCTGGGAGAGGCAAAAACCAGATAAAAACCCAGGCCAAGTGGGGAAAAAGAAATCTGGGAAAATTCCTCTCTGACCCATCGAGGCGATCGAAACTAGTCCAGGAGATCACCTTGGCCGTAGTCGATTCCCTACAGTACTTACCATCGTATCTGCGCCAGCCAACAAAGAGGTTATCCAGTCTAATCCCACTTACCAGCTCTAGATCTGTAACCCTGCAGGCTACGACACTTTCAAGTGTCCATCCAAGCACCTTTTAAATGTGGTGAGGGTTTCTGCATCCACCATCCTTCCAGGCAGTGAGTTCCAGACCCCCACAACCCTCTGCATGAAGAAGCCTCCCCTCAAATCCCCTCTGAACCTTCCACCAACCGCCTTAAAACTATACCCTCTCCACCAATGGAAATAGCCCCTTGCTATCCACTATATCCAGGCCCCTCAAAATTTTGTACATCTCAATGAGGTCACCTCTCAACCTCCCCTGTTCCAATGAGAATAAACCCAGACTATCCAATCTGGCCTCATAACTAAGATTCTCCATTCCAGGCAACATCCTAGTAAATCTCCTCTGTACCCTCTCTAGTGCAATCACGTCCTTCCTATAATACGGCGACCAGAACTGTACGCAGTACTCCAGCTGTGGCCTAACCATAGTATTATACAATTTAAGCATTACCTCCCTGCTCTTGTATTCCGTATGCCTTCTTAACCATCTCATCCACCTGGCCTGCTACTTTCAGGTCCCTTTATTCATCTACACTATTAAGTGGCCGACCGCTTAATGTGTATACCCTTTCCTTATTCGCCCTCTCAAAAGTGCATTACCTCACATTTCTCCGAATTAAATTCCATTTGCCACTGCTCTGCCCACCTGACCAGTAGATTGATATCCTCCTGCAGTCCATGACTTTCCAATTCATTATCAACCACACAGCCAATTTAAGCGCCATCTGCAAACTTCATAATCATACTCCCTATATTCAAATCTAGATCATTGATATATACCACAAAAAGCAAGGGACCTAGCACTGAGCCTTGCAGAACCCCATTGTAAACATTCTTGCAGTCACAAAATCAACCTTCCAGTCATAAAAACATCCATCAACCATTACCCTTTGCTTCCTGCCTCTAAGCCAATTTTGGATCTCATGGGCTTTAACCTTCGTGGGAACTTATCAAAAGCTTTGCTCAAGTCCATAAACACTACATCGCACGCACCACCCTCATCTTGGTTACCTCCTCAAAAAATCCAATCAGGTTAGTCAAACGCGATCTTCCCTTAACAAATCCGTGCTGACTGCCCCTTTCCAAATTTGATTTATCTTGTCTTTCAGGATTTTTTCCAATAATGTTCCCACCACTGAGATTAGGCTGACAGGCCTGTAATTACTCGGCCTATCCCTTTCTCCCTTCTTAAACAAGGGTACTACATTAGCAGTTTTCCAGTCCTCCGGCACCATGCCCAAATTCAAAGAGGTTGGAAAATGATGGTCAAGGCCTCTGCTATTTCCTCTTTTACTTTGCTCAACACTCTGGGATGCATTTCATCCGGGCCTGGGGACTTATCTACTTTCAAAGCTGCTAAACCCCTTAATACCTCCTCTCTTACTATATTTATTTCATCCAGAATTTTACACTCCTCCTCGATAGCAGTATCTGCATTGCCCCTTTCCTTTGTGAAAACAGACGCAAAGTATTCATTAAGAACCCAACCAACATCTTCCACCTTCACACAAAGATTACCCTCATGGTCTCTAATAGGCCCTACCCTTTCTTTAGTTATCCTCTTGCTCTTAATATATTTATAGAACATCTTTGGGTTTTCCTTAATTTTACTAGCCAAGAATTTTTCATGCTTTCCCTTAGCATTCCTAATATCCTTTTTAATTTTATCTCTCAACTTTCTATATTCCTCCAAAGATTCTACAATATTTAGCTGTCGGTATATGACATAAGCTTCCCTTTTTTCTTTATCCTCCCCTGCAAGTCCCGAGACATCCAGGGGGTTCTAGAATTGTTATTCCCATCCTTTTTCTTTAAGGGCACGTTTGACCTAAGCCTTCCAGATCTTCTCCTTGAATGCTTCCCACTGTTCTGACACTGATTTACCCACAAGTAGCTGTTTTCAGTCCACTGTGGCCAAATCACTCCACAACTTAGCAAAGTTAGCTTTTCCCCAATTTGGGAATTTATTCGAGGTCTATCCTTGTCCTTATCCGTAACTAACTTGAATCTGACTGAATTATGGTCACTGGCACCTTAGTACTCTCCCACTAATACCCCTTCAACCAGCTTGATTCCCCAAATCTAAATCCAAAACCGCCCCCTCTCGTGTTGGGCTTGTTACATACTGACTAAAAAAGTTCTCTTGAATGCATTTTAAGAATTCCGCACCCTCTATACCCTTCACACTATATTTGTCCCAATCAACATTAGGATAGTTAAAATCCCCTACTGTTACTGACCTATGATTTTTGGACTTCACAGCAATTTGCTACATATTTGCTCCTCTATCTCCCTCCCACTGTTTGGGGGTCTATAATACACACCCAGCAGTGTGATCACCCGTTTTTTATTTTTCAATTCGATCCATATGGTCTCATTTGATGATCCTTCTAACAAATCATGCCTCCTCACCGCTGTAATAGTTTATTTAATCAATACCGCAAACCCCCCCTTTTTACCCCCCTCTCTCTGTCTTGTCTAAAAATCCTGTAATCAAACCTGCCCCTCTGAAAGATATGTTAGAAGGATCATCAAATGAGACCATATGGATCGAATTGAAAAATAAAAAAGGGGTGATCACACTGCTGGGTGTGTATTATAGACCCCCAAACAGTGGGAGGGAGATAGAGGAGCAAATATGTAGCAAATTGCTGTGAAGTCCAAAAACCATAGGGTAGTAATAGTAGTGGATTTTAACTATCCTAATATTGATTGGGACAAATATAGTGTGAAGGGTATGGAGGGTACGGAATTCTTAAAATGCATTCAAGAGAACTTTTTTAGTTCTCTGTAATGGCTTAATGTCATACTCTCATAATTTAACTCTTTTAGCCCTGGTATCAGTTTTATGAATCTGTGCTGCACCCACACCAAGGCCAATATATCCTTCCTGAGGTGCAGTGGCCAGAACTGAACACAGAACTCCAGATAGAATTTGACCAAGGCCCTGTGCAACTGAAGCATAACTTCGCCCCCTTTGTATTCCAGCCCCTTGAGATAAAGGCCAACATTACATTAACCTTTTTGATTACTTTTTGTACACCAAGCTTTTACTAATTTGTGTATGACACCACAGCTTCTAGTCTCTTATCATTAAACCATATTCTGATTTATTTTCTTCGATCCAAAATGAATATCACACTTCCCCACATTGAACGCCATCTACCACAGTTTTGCTCACTCACGTCATGTCTCTTTATATCTTTCTACTCCCAACTACACAATTTACGGTAGATTAAAGGGAAAGCAAAATGTTGGGCAAGTCCTTTTTGTGAAGTACTACCCATTTTTATAGAACTAAATCACCCTCTTACCAGGAAATTTTGACTGTTCAAGATAAAAAAGATCAATTTTATTGCCACGATGTAGACCGTGAGTGAGGTCTCCTTGATCGGTCAGTGTGCGCACCCTGGAGCATTTGTATTGCAAACAGAGAGGTCACAACTCCAAACCAGCCTGAGAGTCATTCCAGGACCACTACCCCTGCAAAACCTTACAGAAGGGCTGGTATGCATTCCCAACCTATACACATCAATGGGTTTGTGAGAAATTTAGCACAAAGCAGAAAAATAGTTGCAAACCACTGGAGTTTGGAGGCTCTTTCGCTTTCGTTCCATGAAACAATATCCCAAGATACACTTTAAAACATCTGCTTGCTGTGGGAAAAGACTCCCGCCTTCACATATGATCCGCAGTCGAATCACCAACCAGTGTGAGTTATTTAGAGGCCGAATTGAAAACTTTGGCAAAAAGATGGGATTGGAGAAAACATGGAGCAAGAAGCAGAGGCAATGAGTTGTGAGGGAATACACAGTAGATCATAGGCAACTGAAAGTTCTGCAATCAATAGTAAAGGGAGGAGTAGGGATACATTGGAGATCAGGGAAGACCAAAGGGTATAGGTGGGGAAAGCAAGTCTGGAAGAGGTAGCAGAGACCAGGATAAGTATTTTAAATTACAAGCTGGGGTCAGAGAACCATTGTAGGCCTGCGAGGGTGGGAGTGACAGGCAAGTGAGGCATTGTGCGTGATGGGATACAGCAAGCTATGTTTTGGACAGGCTGGATGAAGGAAGGTCAGCGAGGAGAGTATGGAATAATCAAGACTGGTGAAATGGTCAAGCTAGTGACAGAGGCGGTCAATGATGTAGAGACAGAAATACATGAGAGGTAGAGGACTGCTGTGGCAGTGATTTGCAAGTACAAATGGTTGCAGAGAAAATCTAAACTTGTATGGGCCATTGGAGAGAGCTAGACATGGTGAGGAAAGATAGTAATGAGAGGAGGCAACCTGTCCAATATTTGAGGATTTAACTTCAGGCGGAACGAGGCTTCCAAACAGGAGACAGCAATGGACATAATTGTTTTCTCCATCCAGGAACATTTACAGCGTTGTGCAAGTGTTTCGCTTGTATCTATTTGCGTGTGCATTTTGGCTGCCGCTTCAGACCCGGGCCATTGACTTCCTTCTCCCGCTTTGTCTCTATTTCCCTCCCAGGTCAGTATCTAATGTCGATATGCCACCTCTCATCTATCCTCTTCTCATATATTCTGTCCTCTAAAATTCCTATGCCAACATTTCATTACTCCACAACCTTCCTACTCTCGTGTTGCCGTCCCAGACTTGACTCCCTTTTAAACAAGACTGCAGCTTCCCTCTGTGCCTCTTTTGGCATTCTCCAAAGGACCCACAGTGGCACTTGTCACTGTCTCCTCACAAGTAGCAACCCCAACTGTCCCATCCTTCTGTGTCACCAACCTTACCACCCAGCTTGCCCAGGGAAGGCTAACCTTGCAAATCTCCTCCCTGTCCAACTCATCCCTCCAAGCAATGACCTTGTGTATGCTGGCAGTAAATCAGCCATCACAGATCCTTTCAAAATCTCCTTACAGAATGTACGTTCACTTGGAAACAAGGCCCTTGCCATCCATGACCTTATCATAGATGACTGCATCGACGTCATGGCACTAACGGAAACTTGGTGGAGGGAGTCTCCCTGGTGATCGAAGTCTCCCCTCCCGGTTCTACCTTCCACTACTTGCCCTGCCCAGATCACCATGGTGGCAGTATAGCTCTCATCACCAAATCTTACCCTTAGTCTGTCCCCCTACTCCGCTGACACTTTCTCATCCTTTAAAGATCTCGTCTTATTCCATCTCTCTCACCTCTCATTCAACATTCTCGTTCTTTACCGCCCATACAAGTATAATAACTTTATCACGGATATATCCTCACTGCTTTCCTCCCTCAGCCTATGCACCGAGCGACTTCTCATCCTCGGTGACGTTAACCTCCATCTTAATTCATCATGCGCTCTCTCTCTCCGGAGTTCATTACCCTCCTGTCCTCCCTTAATCTCTCCCTCCATGTAAATTCCTCAATCCATATTCACAGCCACCCCTTGATCTCCGAGCTATTAAAGATAAAGCCATCTCTGACCATTTCCTTGAAACAATCTCGACCCACATCCCCAATCCAAAACAACTTCCTTCTGCATCCGCCCCGGAAAAAATCTCTCTCCAAACTCTCTTAAAACTGCGCTCATCAACTCAAAACTGTCTAACCTTTGACCCTCTTTTAATAATGACATTTCTGCAGCCAGTGATCTGCTCAATCACACCCTCACCACTACCTTTGATGTCCTAGTCCCTATTTAAACCATTGCTCTCTCTCCCACCCTGGCCATTCCCCCTGGTACAGCCCTCATCTTCGCTTCCTCAAGCCCAAAGGGCGCAGACTTGAACGGATGTGGCAACAACTAGTTTAGCCATTCACCGCCAGATCTGGCTCAAACACATAAAACATTATTGGTTCCTGTTCTTGTCTACAAAAACTGCTCACTGTTCCAGGATCATTCTGCATTGCAAAAATAACTCCCGGCTACTATTCTCTACTGCTAACCGTCTCCTTGGACCCCTCTCCCCTATCTCCACCAACAAGAGAGGATCTCATGGACTTTGTCTCAAAGATTGAGACCATCCGATCAGCTGCCTCTGCGAGTTCCCTTCCTTCCCCTAGCCCGTGGGGCTAAACTTTCTCCGAGGCTCCCCCCTTCCCGAGCCCTGAACTCACATCTTTCTCTAATTTCTCTCCGATCTCCCCAAGCTCATCTTTTGTCCATGAGACCCACTTCCTGCTCCCTTGACTCGATTCCCACTAAACTGCTGACCACCCAACTTCTTTTTCTGGCTCCCATGTTAGCTGACATTGTTAACGGTTCTCTCTCCTCAGGCACTGATCCCGCTCCTTCAATTCTGCTGCCATCACCCGCCCCCTCAAAAAACCAACCCTTGACCCCACTGTGCTTGCTATCGCCCCATCTCCAACCTCCCTTTCCTCTCCAAAAGTACTTGAACATGTTGTCGTCTCGCAAATCCGTGACCATCTTTTCATGAACTCAATGTTTGAATCCCTTCAATCTGATTTTCACCCCTGTCACAGTACCAAAACGGCTCTCATCAAAGTCACAAGTGACATCCTTTGTGACTGTGACAAAGGTAAACCATCCCTTTTCATCCTTCTCGACCTGTCTGCAGCCTTTGACACTGTTGACCACTCCATCATCCTCCTCCAACGCCTCTCCACCATCGTCCAGCTGGGTGGGACTGCACTCACCTGGTTCCATTCTTATCGATCTAATCGTAACCAGAGAATCACCTGCAACGGCTTCTCTTCCCGCCCCCGCATCATTACCTCTGGTGTCCCCCCCAAGGATCTATCCTTGGCCCCTCCTATTTCTCATCTACATGTTGCCCCTTGACGACATCATCCGAAAACACGGAGTCAGTTTCCACATGTACGCTGATGACACCCAGCTCTACCTCACCACCACTTCTCTCGACCCCTGCTTTGTATCTAAATTGTCAGACTGTGTCGAACATCCAGTACTGGATGAGCAGAAATTTTCTCTATAATAAAATATTGGGAAGACGGAAGCCATTATCTTTGGTCCCCGCCACAAACAGCGTTCCCTAACTACCGACTCCATCCCTCTCCCTAGCATCAATCTGAGGATGAACAAGATTGTTCGCAACCTAGGTGTCATATTTCACCCTGAAATTAGTTTCCAGCCACATATCCGCAGCATAATTAAAACCGCCTTTTTCCACCTCCGTAACATTGCCCGCCTCCGCCCCACCTCAGCTCTTCTGCTACTGAAATCCTCATCCATGCCTTTGTCATCTCTAGATTTGACTAATCATACACACTGCTGGCTGGCCTCCACATTCTACACTACGTAATCTTTAGGTCATCCAAAACTCAGCAGTCCGTGTCCTAACTCGCACCAAGTTACGGTCACCCATCAACCCTTTTCTGACCTACAGTGGCTCCCGGTTAAACAACGCCTCGATTTCAAAATTCTCATCCTTATTTACAAATCCCTCCATGGCCTCGCCCCTTCCTATCGCTAATCTTTTTCAGCCTTACAACCCCACAAGATGTCTGCGTTCCTCTAACTCTGGCCTCTTGAGCAATTCCCATTATAACTGCCATTGGTGGGCGTGCCTTCAGCTGCCTGGGCCCTAAGCTCTGGAACTCCTCCCTAAACCTCTCCGCCTCGCTACCTCTCTTTGCTCCTTTAAGATGCTCCTTAAAACCTACCTCTTTAGGTCATCTGCCTTAATTTCTTCTTTCATGGTTCAGTCAAATGTATTTGTTTTGTAACACTGTTGTGAAGTGCCTTGGGATATTTTTACTAAGTTAAATGCAATACATAAATAGAAGTGATTATTATTATTCAACAAGACAGCAGTCTATTGAAGCACAGTGTTCTAATTTCCTACCTTGTGGCAAACTTCAGTCTTTATCTCTTTCATAGCACGGTCAGAGAAGACACAGCCACAGGCACGGAGGTAGCAAAATCTGTAAGGAAACCAGTGAGGTCACAAACGACAATCACAGTAACAGTGGACTGCTTATCAAATCCTTTATAACTTGACCTAGATTGTAAATGCAGAGGTGAGGGAGGGTCAATATAAAACTGCAATTGGATTCATGTCAGTCAGGTATCTCTTTTATGGGAAGCAACTATCAGCTGTTTTAATGGCAACGAAACTGAGGACCTACTACATTTAGGTTTCAAACGCACCGCCTTCTCTGTCAATTGTAAGCGAACCTTTCCCTTTATGATCAAAAGCTGCATTTTATATACATCACCTTGCCCATGCCATGACCCAAAACTATTATCCCAAATAGAATAAACCACAACCTGCAAACTATGTTTTCAGTCATCTCAGTACACAGATCAGAGCTGTTGCAGGTTAGGATACAAAAATGTTTATTTACAATTTTAAACACAATACTTCAGAATAAGGCAATATTTCACATTTCCAATAATTAAATAAGGTGATAGCAACTGAACTGCATGCAGTATTAGTAATGCCCTTCAGTTTCAAATAATACAGCTCACAGTGAACTTTGCTATCAACCTGCACAATAATTGGATGATAAACACTTCCTAACACAAGTCTCCTAGATCACGCCAGTCAGAGGGAGTAGGTTACTGGAGTTCTGCAAATAACCAGCTGATACCTGGAGGAGCACTTGAACAGGTTTGGTCAATACTCAGATTTCCCCTCTTTCATAGAATCATCGAAGTTTACAGTACAGAAGGCGGCCATTTCAGCCCATCGTGTCCGTGCCAGCCAACAAGAGGTTATCCAGCCTAATCCCACTTTCCAGCTCTAGGTCCGTAACCCTGCAGGCTACGGCACTTCAAGTGCACATCCAAGTACTTTTTAAATGTGGTGAGGGTTTCTGCCTCTACCACCCTTTCAAGCAGTGAGTTCCAGACCCCCACAATCTTCTGCGTGAAGAAATTTCCCCTCAAATCCCCTCTAAACCTTCTACCAATTACTTTAAATGTATGCCCCCTGGTTGTTGACTCCTCTGCTAAGGGAAATAGGCCCTTTCTATTCACTATATCTAGGCCCCTCATAATTTTATACACCTCAATGAGGTCTCCTTTCAGTCTCCTCTGTTCCAAGGAAAACAAACTCAGCCTATCCAATCTGTCCTCATAGCTAAGATTCGCCATTCCCGGCAACATCCTCGTAAATCTGCTCTGTACCTGTCCAGTGCAATCACGTCCTTCCTGTAATGCGGTGACCAGAACTGCATGCAGTACTCCAGCTGTGGCCTAGTGATTTATAAAGTTCAAGCATAACCCCCCCCCCCCTTGCTCTTATATTCCATGCCTCGGCTAATAAAGGCAAGCATTCCGTATGCCTTCTTAACCACCTTATCTACCTGCCCTGCTACCTTCAGGGATCTGTGGACATGTACTCCCAGGTCCCTTTGTTCCTCCACACTTCTCAGTGTCCTACCATTTAATGTGTATTCCCTTGCCTTGTTTGACCTCCCCAAATGCATTACCTCACACTTCTGCGGATTAAATTCCATTTGCCACTGTTCTGCCCACCTGACAGTTCATTGATATTTTCCTGTAGTCGACAGCTTTCTTCTTCATTATCAACCACACAGCTGATTTTAGTATCATCTGCAAACTTCTTAACCATACCCCCTATATATTCAAGTCTAGATCATTGATACATACCACCATAAGCAAGGGACCCAGCACTGAGTCCTGCGGAACCTCACTGGTTCCAGTCACAAAAACACCCGAGAACCATTACCCTTTGCTTCCTGCCTCTGAGCCAATTTCGGATCCAACTTGCCACTTTTCCCGGGATCCCATGGGCTTTTACTTTCATGACCAGTCTGCCATGTGGGACTTTATCAAAAGCCTTGCTAAAATCCATATACAATACATCAAATGCACTGCTCTCATCGACCCTCCTGGTTACCTCCTCAAAAAGTGTAATCAAGTTAGTCAAACACGACCTTCCCTTAACAAATCTGTGCTGACTGTCCTTGATTAATCCATGTCTTTCTAAATGTAGATTTATGTTGTCCTTTAGGATTTTTTCCAATAATTTTCCCACTACTGAGGTTAGGCTGACTGGTCTGTAATTAATCAGTCTGGATAAATGGGTCATTTTCCGGTTGGCAAACAGTGACTAGTGGGGTGACGCAGGAATCGGTACTGGTTCCTCAACTATTTACAATCTATATTAATGACTTGGATGAAGGGATCGAGTGTAATGTAGCCAAGTTTGCTGATGATACAAAGATGGGTGGGAAAGAAAATTGTGAGGAGAACACAATAAATCTGTAAAGGGATATAATCAGGCTAAGTGAGTGGGCAAAAAATTGGCATAATGTGGGAAAATGTGAGGTTATCCACTTAGGCAGAAATAATAGAAAAGAAAATTATAATTTAAATGAAGAAAAATTGCAAAGTACTGCAGTACAGAGGTACCCAGGGGCCCTTGTGCATGAAACACAAAAAGTTAGCATGCAGGTACAGCAAGTAATCAGGAAGGCAAATGGAATGTTGGCCTTTATTGCAAGGGGAATAAAGTATAAAAGCAGAGAAGTCCTGCTGCAACTGTACAGGGTATTGGTGAGGCCACACCTGGAGTACTGCGTGCAGTTTTGGTCTCTGTATTTAAGGAACGATATACTTGCATTGGAGGCAGTTCAGAGAAGGTTCACTAGGTTGATTCCGAAGATGAGGGGGTTGACTTATGAAGATAGGTTGAGTAGGTTGGGCCTATACACATTGGAGTTCAGAAGAATGAGGGGTAATCTTATTGAAACTTATAAGATAATGAGGGGGCTCGACAAGGTGGATGCAGAAGGGATATTTCCACTCATGGGGAAACTAAAACTAGGAGACATAGTCTTAGAATAAGGAGCCGCCCATTTAAAACTGAGACGAGGAGAAATTTCTTCTGAGGGTTGTAAATCTGTGGAATTCTCTGCCCCAGAGTGTTGTGGAGGCTGGGTCATTGAATATATTTAAGGCTGAGATAGACAGATTTTTGAGCGATAAGGGAGTAAAGGGTTATGGGGAGCGGGCAGGGAAGTGGATTTGAGTCAATGATCAGATCAGCCATGATCTTGTTGAATGGTGGAGCAGGCTCGAGGGGCCAAATGGCCTATTCCTGCTCCTATTTCTTATGTTCTTGTTATGTTTTCCATAACTACCCTAAATCTAACTGAATTATGATCACTAGCACCTAAATACTCTCCCACTGAAATGCTCTTCCACCTGCCCAGCTTCATTCCCTAAAACTAAATCCAGAACCGCCCCTCCAGAGTTGGACTTGCTACATACTGGTTAAAAAAGTTCTCTTGAATGCATTTTAGGAATTCCGCACCCTCTATACCCTTCACATTAATTTTGTCCCAGTTAATATTAGGGTAGTCCCTTCTAATGTCACCCTCTTGGTTTTACCAAAAATTACAGACATCAAGATGCTGCTATAGGAAGGATTCATGTCCTCTGGGTCAAATATTGGCTCTGAAACATTGGGTCCTTTGTGGGCCACAGTATTAAACACCCATCCCCGCTTCCACCAGAATAGCAGCCACACGGTGAAATGATAGCGGAAGAAAGCCTAATTTTTGGAAAAACCAAGAGGGTGACAAGTCCTCTGGTATTCATTTGTTTATCAGAGGTTGAAAGATGGAAAATCTTAGTGTTGGTCAGACCTATTCCAAGTGCTCCTTCAGGTATCTGCTGGTTATTGGTAGAACTCCACTAACACAAGAAACAAAATACAGGATGGGCCACTCATCTCAGCGGTCAACTGAGGAGTGGCACTGCACGGACTTGGGGGCAGGTTGCGAGCCTGCTTTGATGGTCGCACTGGCAGAAGAATACTTTTGATTTTGTACGATACCCAAATATTCACATGGTTAAATGCAATCCAGTCATACAGCCCCTAATGTCAAAGATAAATAAAATTCAAACAACTCACTTCTGTCGTCCATTCATTTCCAAACCAACCACGGGACAGATGAAAGCAGCACGGTGCATCTCTTCGTACTTGTCACCCTTTGTGTTGGCCTTGTCGCCTTTCCAGGCTGGATTGTCTGTCAGATTTAGCTCCTTCACATCCTGAGCATCAAAAAAAGCACAGAAAACCATGTCACAATATCCTGGTCCAATAAACTCCAAATGTTTCTCAATAAAGGAGTGGATCATGTCGATGACTTTATCCTGATGGGCGGCTTGAATTCAGGTCTGAAGAATGCATTTTAAAACCCAAATCTGGAATTAATCCAGAAATCCCAGCCTCTACGGAGTGTGTACGGACCCGGGAAGGCATCGCAAAAGCCGGTTTTCAGCGCACAATGCACATGCGCTGAAAACTGGCTTTTCTGATCCGTCAAGCTCCAGCTTAACAGATCCTCCGCATATCGGGAGCGAGGACATTTGCAGTCACGATTTACCCATATCTTGCCCAGCAAATGTCCTCAAAACTCTTGCACCTGATAAAAGCATAGACTACTTTTACAGGCGTAAGAGTTTTAAATCACACTTAAAATATAAAAAATAAAATTAAAAAAACACATTTTATTTTTAAAGTTTATTTTAAACTATAATTTTTAAACTTTTTAAAAACTCGGAAATGTTTTTTTCTCCAAGACATTTATTAACTTTAATTTCAATTCATTTTAATTGTGTGAGGTGTGTTTTTTATTTTTTTATTTGGCGTTAGTGTGTTTGTTTTTTATTTTCTCAATTAATAGCAATGAGAACTGGTAGATACGGAGTTGCCATTGTTACTAATTGAGAATAGTGTACCTGATTGGTTGAGCAGTCACACGTGACTGCACCGTCTGCGTGGGAACCTGGAGGACGGGAGCGCGCTTTGCAGAGCAGGAAGAGAAGGTCTCCCCACCGGAATCCCATGCTCCTCCCAGACCACCAGGTATTTTCGTTAAAATTCTCTGGTCGGAGGCGTTCGTCCGAAAGAAGCCTCCGAGCGGAATTTCAGGGCTATTAAACTCGACTTACTGGCTCATTAATATCCTGAGAACATAGGGCCATGTAGGTAGATTTTAGGTTCATTTTCAGGTGGAAAAAAATGCACTCACCTGTTATCCTCCATGATGCAATGCTAAAACAACATGTAACAGGCAACAAAATATCCTGTCGGATGAATGGATATATAGCACCATAGAAAACTGGAAATGACCACTAGGGCGTTTTTCCTGCAAGCTAGGTAAAACATTTTGTGAACTGGAGTAGAAAACAAAACATACAGAATGGAAGCTGTAACCATTAGCAAGGGAGGCAATGCCTGAGAGAGGGCAACAAGGAAGGTCCTGAATACCAAATGCAGAAAGTATCTAACTTGCAGACTAAACAGAATAGTTACAACATAAAGAACTTTGCAACACAGTTTCAATGTTGAACATGATGCTGGAGACTGGGCAGTATCGTGGTCCCTACATAGCCCCACCCATGTCAATATAGCCCAGGCTGATAAGATAAAGGTCTCTCTGTCTCTCTCTGCTGGCTGCTAGGGCTCTATGTAACACCAGTTTGAATAGTCTCAACCTAAGTTTAAGTGGGTATGGAATCAGCAGAGATGTGCTGCTTCAATACTAACTGGTATTTAATTAAGAAAAGTCACAGAGATCTTGGATATGGATAACAGTACTCCTGAGAGAGCGCAGAGGCAGCTTTACTCTGCAAACTTGAGCTGGAGGTGTTGAGCTTATGTTGAGTACCTGAAGTAGAAACATAGAAAATAGGAATAGGCCATCCGGCCCTTCGAGCCTGCACCACCATTCAATAAGATCATGGCTGATCATTCCCTCAGTACCCCGTTCCTGCTTTCTCTCCGTACCCCTTGATCCCTTTAGCCGCAAGGGCCATATCTAACTCCCTCTTGAATATATCCAATGAACTGGCATCAACAACTCTCTGCAGTAGGGAATTCCACATGTTAACAACTCTCTGAGTGAAGAAGTTTCTCCTCATCTCAGTCCTGAATGGCTTACCCCTTATCCTAAGACTATGTCCCCTGGTTCTGGACTTCCCCAACATCGGGAACATTCTTCCTGCATCTAACCTGTCCAGACCTGTCAGAATTTTATATGTTTCTATGAGATCCCCTCTCATCCTTCTAAACTCCAGTGAATACAGGCCCAGTCGATCCAATCTCTCCTCATATGTCAGTCCTGCCATCCAAGGAATCAGTCTGGTGAACCTTCGCTGCACTCCCTCAATAGCAAGAACGTTCTTCCTCAGATTAAAAGACCAAAACGGAACACAATATTCTAGGTGGGGCCTCACCAAGGCCCTGTACAACTGCAGTAAGATTGCCCTGCTCCTATACTCAAATCCCCTAGCTATGAAGGCCAACATACCATTTGCCTTCTTCACCGCCTGCTGTACCTGCATGCCAACCTTCAATGACTGATGAATCATGACACCCAGGTCTCACTGCACCTCCCTTTTTCCTAATCTGTCGCCATTCAGATAATATTCTGCCTTCGTGTTTTTGCCCCCAAAGTGGATAACCTCACATTTATCCACATTATATTGCATCTTGCATGTATTTGCCCACTCGCCTAACCTGTCCAAGTCACCCTGCAGCCTCTTAGCGTCCTCCTCACAGCTCACACCGCCACCCAGTTTAGTGTCATCTGCAAACTTGGAAATATTACAGTAGGGAAGTGTTACAATCCCCAGCAAAGTATCATTCATCTTCAGTTCAATATTTTCTCAAATAAAGTATTCAATCTGAAAAATTATCTTAATAGAGAATCCACAGAAACAGGAAGTGGACCACAGAATCTAATAATGGGCTTGAAATTCCAGCCGCACCGGGTCTGTACTGACTCGGTGAGGCACTGCAAAAGCCGGTTTTCAGTGCGCAATGCGCATGCGCTGAAAACTGGCTTTTCCAATCTGTCAAGTTCTGGTTTGACAGATCCAACGCATCTCAGCAGCAAGGACATTCACACGGGCAAGACTGCGGTCTTTGCCCATCTCTTGCCCAGCGAATGTCCTCAAAACTCTCGCGCCTGGTAAAGGCAGGCGCATAGCCCACTTTTACCAGCTAAGAGTTTTAAAACATTAAAAAAAAACATTTTTCAGTTTAAAAACCATGTCCACTAAGGCAAGTTTATTTTAAACCTAATTACAAAACTTTTTTTAAAAATCTGAAAAATATATATTTTTTCCTAACACATTAATTAACTTTAATTTAAATTAATGTTAAATGTGTGATTTTTTTTCTCCCCATTTCTTATTTGTGTTTTATTGTTGGGGGGGGTTCTCATTCATAATAATGGGAACTCCTACTTACGGATGAGAATACTTTATCTTGATTGGTTGTCCAGTGCCACATGACTCCAGCTTCTCCCTGTGCATCTGCAAGACGTGAACACGTTCCGATGCGCAGGGAGAGGAGGCCTCCGACCGGGATCGCCGGAGGGCGCAGCAGCAAAAAGTAGGCGCGGATCTTTTTTTTTTAAAAACTTTTCTGGCGAGCGCCCGCGGGAAGCCCAGCACCAGGATTTCAGGCCCATTATCTACAACACAGCAGAAACTTCTACAACTCTTCCTTTCAGATATGGTTAAAGAGAACTACTTCTATAAAATCAATTAAGCTGCATACGAACAATGACGGATGGGAACCAGAAATTATAAATAGATTTTTAAACTATGTTCAGAAAGTGAAATAAAGATTGGGAAAGAAAGATGGGATTAAGAGTAAGAGATAGAGAGAGACAGATATAAAAAGTTTGTTTAATTTTTTTCAAATTTCCAACACGAATTAAATTCTGAAGGAATAAGACTTCACACTTGTAAAAGTACATTTTCAGTGCCAGAGGTTATCAGGCAGTAATTAAGACTTATTATGCCATTAAAAATTACTTGCACTGAAATGGTCAAGCCCTAACTTTTTCTGCCGAGCTTAGTGAGAAACTAGTGGATAGGTACAGCAACTTCACACTGTTCCATGTTTCAACGCTGAGTCACTTGGCAAGATTTTATTATAGCGAAGTTTCAGGGGGAGCAGGGCAACACAGACAACAACTTCCTGATGTCCACGTTTAACTGCTCATGTGCAGTCGCTGGAAGTTGCTGTCTGATTTACACTTTAATAACGGTGAGTGCTGTTAGCCTCACTGTTATTACTCCATCAAATTCCAGCTCAAGGTCACTCCACACAGACCACTCCTCCTCATCACTCCACCCTCTCGCCCGCTAACAAAATATCCCTTTTGCACACCACACTCAAAATAGTCGAGCCTTCATTTCTCTGTTATCTTGGTCCAGCTCTCAATACCATACAGAAGAGCCAACTCAACTGGACACTGGCCTCATCCTTTTCAGATCCCATGGTGCACCTTTCCACCTACAGAATAGTTTCCATAACCTGCAAAAAAACATTTTAAACTGCAGAAATGCATTTCTTTACACCCTTTCACTGGCACATAACTTCCCAGGTTTATATTTTAATCGATCAGTGTCCAATTTCTCCATTCCCTCTTCATCCTTCCGTAGTATTAAAGCCAGCACTTATTTTCTTCAACAATTAAGAATCCAACAACGGCACCATCTTCCATATAATCAAGATCTACTCCACATTGTTGCTGTCTCATGAGTGAGACAATGATAATGATTGGTTATAAAATACAGCACTGACAAATTCCTGTCTTCACTTCAAACTATATTGAAATTATTTTTTCAACCATCACACAAGCCTTTATTTCCTGAAGTATTTTCAATAGTATGGTAATCATTCCAACAACTTCCAAGCACCAACTCTCCATGCCGTCAAATGCCTGCACATAATCCAAATAAACATCTGAAGACATTTATTTCTACTCCCAACATTTTGATATACCTGACTCAGCATGAATAGCTTGTCAGAAAATCCATGTCTTATTTTGAAGTCACACTGTCCTTCCCTTCAAGTGTCCCTGAAACTGATCCAGATGCATCACTAAACAGACAAATGGCCCCAGAATTGTTGCATTGCTTCCTATCCCATTTACTTGCAATGAGATTACCACTGCACATTTTCAAACCTGAGCTACTTTGCCCTTTGGACAAAATGATGAAAGCATTACTTTCACACACCAGGCATTTTTACTCTCTCTATCTACCTCACTGTCTGTTCAAGCCCCTCCAACATCACTTCTCTCCATCACTCCTGCTGGTTTAGCTACATCTTCAAATAGCCTCATCACCTTTCTTGCCCTAATGCAAGTTTAGTTTGAGAATCTTACAGGTTCCTGAAATAGCTGTTGCCACACTCCTCTTTATCCACGCATTTTTTTTCTTTCCTTGCCCTTCAATCGCTTTGAATCCCAAGATATTTCCACTGAAATGTCCAACTACAACACTGCCTTACTATCAGCCTGTTGTGCATATCTGCTGCTTTCTTTGCCTAGAAGTCTGCCCATGTTACATACCTTACTTTTGGGTTCTCAATTCCTTTTTCCTTATCCTTACTCTCCTTGGCCAGGCAATCACTGGCCTGAGGTACTTCTCCAGTTTTCTTTTGTTGCTTCTACCTCTGCCTAATTCACAGCCTCTCCACCTGGGTCAGGTAGTGGGGCAAATCGCCTGCTTTACAATATATTTCAATCCATCAGGATAGCAATTCTCTTCCTGTTTCTCCGCTAGTTTCACCTGTACATTCGGCCACAAGATGTTCAAATCCAATTTTGATACATACCACTGACACTCGCACTAACACATCACATTGCACTTACTAGCACACTGAATTAGATCAACTACACCACCAGCATTGGTAAAATCCCCTGAATGTGAATAATGAGATACAGGTTGAACCTCCCGTATCCAGCACCCTCGGGACCTGGCCTGTCCCGAATGGGGGATTTTGCCGGATATGGGGAGGTCACGTGTTTGGGTGGACTGCTGTTGCTGCTGCGGTCAGTGCCGATTGGCTGGAACGACGGTCAGACAGTGTGCAGGGGGCTGAGAAGAATCGGCGGGCCCCGAAGAGTGAGCGGGTCCCGAAGTGTTGGTCCAAACCCTCGGAGGGAGCGTTTTGGGGGGAATGGCCAGCCCGAGATGAGAGGTGGTGCCGGATAAGAGGAAAAAACATGGAGAACTCCTTCCTTAAATCATATTAGGGATGGAGGGAGGGATGGGCATACACACACACACACACACACACACACACACACACACACACACACACTCTCACACACAAAAGAGAGTGTTTTTCAATTCTTTTAATGTGTTGGGAGCTGGCTGTATGGTTCACTTTGCAGCCTCAGCTCACATTGTGTACCATGGCAGCCCGATCTTTTTGGCGCAGATCAAGGCTCCACCCCAAAACTAAAGGTCGGGTTAGACCACGTCAAAATGAAGACATCCAAAGGGGAAACTTACAACACTTTTTTTTTGGCGTACTTGGGCCCCAAAAATTAGGGTGTAAGTACGCCAAAAAAATGCTTTGGAGAAAATTGAGCCCATTGTCTTTTTGGACTCCAAAGTGGATAGCAGTCCCACTAACAAATAATGTAAAAATCCTAGTGACTGCTGCTGAATTACAATGAACAAAGGAATGCTGCGCCGCGTATCAGTTCTGAGGGAGGAACTACCTGATCAAGATAACAAAATGCCATCATTATAAGGAAAGGTTTGTAGAGATTAGGAAATTACCTCCAGACTGATGCTAGTCAGATGGATGCTCATCTTGGACATGTGCACAACACTACAGAAGATCTTGGCATAGTTAAAGGACAATGATCGTACATATGCCATTAATCTGCCTTTTGTCCTTGCGACTTAAGCCATAAAGTACACGGGGTGATTATTCGCAAGGTCTTCCGCGTCCTTCTGTACACATGTCCCTGTTCGGGGCACCGTCTGCAGAGCTGAAGATCGTTTTGGGAGAGCCCATGTGCACTCAATCGGTCACGTATGCGCCTAGACTCCGGAGTGCAGACCAGAGAGGAAACTGGAAGTGGAGCCTGCCAAAGGATGTTGCGAAGCCGAGAGTCTGGATGTCTGCAGCGTTTTTCTTTTAGCTCAACAATACTGATAGAACCCACAACAAAAACATGGCAAAAATGTAGAGCAGTGGAACAGTTTATGAAGATTAAATGAAAGGATAAGGATTATTTGATTACAAAATAATGAGAGTTCTTCAACTGATCAATGAGCCTCTAGATTAACGTATTGCTCATGACACATTTTCTGACAATTTGACCAGTTAGTAGTGTTATAATTACATTCAATTATATCCAAGATGCAATATAGTTGCTATGTACCAATGTACTGTTTCCTGCAATTTTTTTGGGGGGGCACGCGGTCCCTTTAAAGGGCTGTGCAGCCCATCCAAAACACTGCGCATGCATAGTTTTTCTATTTAAAAACTGGCTAGCCGGCTGCGTGGGAGCACTGGAGCATCGCGCGGCCATGCAGCTTATAGGGCACATTAGTGTAGTTGGTATCAAACATGGTTAGATTTCACTCGTGTTATAAATAGGTATATTGTACTTATTCCAAATTAAACTTTTAGATAAATATGTTACTGATAAACTAAATATTAAGCATGGTATTTACAACAGAAATGTGCTTACTGGTACTATTTTAGTCCATGCCAATGTATCTGTACAACTAGCTTTGACATTGGTTCCTTCATTTTGAATGGAAGAATTATCAATTCCAGAAGGAAAATAAACATAAAACTCCAAAAGAAATAACTACCCGGTAATTAGATTTTAACAGGGTAGAAATTTGTCTTGGATGGTGTCGCAAAGTGAGCGGTATCGGATTGGCCACCCATTATACGCAGTGCCTGATGTTCAGTTCTATTGAATGCTATGGAACTGAATATCAGGCACTGCGTATAATGGCAGCCAATCCGATGCCGCCCGCGACAAATTTGTAGCCCATGTCTTTTATTTTACCAGCTAAGGACAACTATAATTACGATTGTAGAACACTAGATACAGAAGATCTTCACAAATCTAACTGCAGCCCCACTTTGAGCATTCTACCACATCACCGTTCTCACATGCTGTGCACCTTCCTTAGCCTTACTCACAATCATATTGTAGCCTGCCTGCCTGACTGGACCAAATTACACTTTGCAGAAAACTTGAATTATTCTACCACAAACAGGATCAAATTACACATTCCAGACAAATTGTTGGGTGTGCCTTGTCCTGCAAAGGAATCAATCAAAAATCTGGTCCAACCCACTTTTGTTGCCAGTAGACACAGCTCAAAGTACATCAAGCAGACAGTGATCCCTTTAAGCAGACGAACAAAGACACCGTTTGAGAGACATCAATGTCACTGCGTCATCTAATATTTATACTCAACAAACCAATCATGTGCCTAGTTGATGGCACTCATCAATTGGGATAGTTACACCAGGGGCTCACGAGGATCATAATTCTCAAATAGCACATACATACATCGTTTTAAACAGTATGCACCCATCCTGTATTGCTGAATCCCTTCCATCCCATTAAACAGCAAAGTCTACCACTATCATTTAGTGTCAGTTGTGGCTCAGTGGGTAGCACTCTCCCCTGAGTCAGAAGATTGTGGGTTCCAAGTCCCACTCCAGGGACCTGAGCACAGAAATCTAGGCTGAAAATCCAGTGCAGTACTGAGGGAGTGCTGCACTGTCAGAGGTGCCGTTAAAACCAAGGCCTCGCTTGCTCTCTCAGGTGGACGTCAACGATCCCATAGCACTATTTTGAAGAAGAGCAGGTGAGTTATCTCCAGTATCCCCTCAATCAACATCACTAAACAGATTATGTGGTCATTATCACATTGTTGTTGGTGAGAGCTTGCTGTGCACAAGTGACTATATTACAACAGTGACTACACTTCAAAAGTACTTCATTGGCTGGAATGTACTTTAGGACATCCTTCAGTCTTGAAAGGTGATATATAAATGCAAGTCTTTCTTTTTACATAATTCCAGTGTGCTCCACAAGCTCCATTTTCAGCAGCATCAGATTCAATGGATAGGAACCTTCTCAAACAGCCTAAATAGAACTACTTTCCTTCTTTGTCCAGTCTTTCTCCAGCTTGGTCTTCTTGCATGCAATCTTTATGTAGTTGACTGGTCAATATGACACAGCATACATGTGTTGCAGATATTATAATGTCTCTTATTGCCTTAAGGAGCTTCTAAACTGGTCAACAAACTTTAGTATGTCATTTGCCATGAATGCATTTGAATAAAAGGCATAGGCATGTGGTGCAGAACAGAGCAGTCAGAGACAGTAGTGAGAGGCGAATAGCTGGATGGCAGGAAGAGAAAGCAGCAGTAAGAGTAACTACATGGCTGGAAAAGGCAAGCGACACTGCTGGGGGTAGGGGGAACAGCATGGCATGGGATTCAACTATTTTTTGTTTCTGAAGAATTTGATTTGAGAAACAAAGGCTCAAAAGTTATAAAAAAATAAGCGTTTTAATAAAATTAACAATCTTAAAAATTTAAACTTTTAGTTGAAAAATGCAGCACAAAAAGGGGTTAAAAAAAAAAAGCCTCTTCAGATATTTGAACCGGCAAACCTCACTAGACCTTTGAGACCATTGGCCAAAATCATGATAACAATTAAAATAGTTACATTTCTAAGTCTTGGGTCTAAGTGAGCAATAAAACTGCTCAGTTAACAATTCTGCGTGTCTACGTTACCAAAACCTAGTTGCACACTTCAACATTACTGATGAGATGGCCACAAACATGCCTGAAAGACCTCCGATTGCACTGCCACAATGTAATTTACACAGCTGTCTTGTAGCCTCTAGTTGCTAAAATAGAGTACTACATTAGTGCAGCACAAGTACTGATACCATTTGAAACTGAAGTTCATCCATTCAAAAAAAATACTGACAACCTCAGTTTGTACATCAGTATTAAAGAAATAAAGTCCAGAAGCATTCCCTCAAGCTTCCTTATCTAAGGAAGGATTTACTTGCCTTGGAGGTGGTACCTGATTCCTGGGATGAGAGGGCTGTCTTATGATGAAAGATTGTGTAGAATGGGCCTATACTCTCTGGAGTTTAGAAGAATGAGAGGTGATCTCATTGAAATATACAAGATTCTGAAGGGGATTGACAGGGTGGATGCTGAGAAGTTGTATCCCCGGGCTGGAGAGTCTAGAACTAGGGGTCACAGTCTCAGGATAAGGGGTCGGCCATTAAAGACAGAGATGAGGAGGAATTTCTTCACTCAGAGGGTTGTGAAACTTTGGAATTCTCTGCCCCAGAGAGCTGTGGGTACTGACTGAATATATTCAAGGCTGAGATAGATAGGTTTCTGGAGTCTAGGGGAATCAAGTGAAATGGAGATCGGGCGGGAAAGTGGAGTTGAGGTTGACGATCAGGTCATGGTCATATTAAATGGCGGAGCAGGCTCGAGGGCAGTATGGCCTACTCCTGCTCCTATTTCTTATGTTCTTATGAATATCTGAAGATTCATGACCAGTGACATGAGATTATTGCAAAGCTAATAGAGTATTCAGACGTATTTCTGGGACAATTAAATACAAAATGAAAAGTACTGTACTGACTATACTGAAAAGTACTAGGCTTCATCTAGAAAACTGTGCCCAGGTTAGGACCCTCATATGGTGTTTAGCCTAGAGACCTTGGAAAAGGTTCAGAGGAGGACCACTAGATGGTTATTTAGATTAAAAGGTCCTTAGTTACCATGATGGGCTTAGCGAGCTGGGAAATTTTACCTAGAAAAGCGTAGACTTCGAGGAGTATTTATTGCGGTGCATATGAATAGACTGCTCGACATAGGTATGTTAGGGTGGACCAGGGACAAGAGTATAAGTTACGGAAGCACAGAGGTGGGTTATAGATGGAAACAGTTACTTATTTTCAGAGAGTCATCGACCTATGGAACAAATTGCCAGCTCATACAGTGAGTGCGCTGCAAGCATTCAAAAAGGTCGAGGAGTTATTGAGTGTGGTTGACAGAACTATATGTAGAAGGTAGGTGGGGTATTGTGGGAATGTGACTTCCAGAACTTTTTTGATTGCTCTCAGGGGTTGGAAAGGAATTTTCTATAGTTTCACACACCCGCACCCCCCAGATTGGCCTCAGATTTTTTTACCCCTCTCCCAGGAAACTGAGTGACTAGGGGCTGGGGATGTGGCTGGGAGTCTTGGTGTGCATAAGTTGCGCTATGACAATATGCGACAGGCTTAGGCCAGGGGCCAGAAAAGAAAAATAATAGGGAAGAAAAAAATTGGGCTGAGGGGGAAGAGAGAATAACAACTGAACACAAAGGGAAAAGAGAAAGGAAAAGAAGAAAAAAGTGGCGGGAAAGGAGGAAGCCATCAGAAGACGCAGTTCGACATATGGAATGGGTACCCAGCTTTATAGCCACACGTGTTAATTTGTCAGGTAACACTCACCTTCAGGCTCTTAATGTGTGTTGCTGTCTCTATGACACATTTCTCTGGAGATTTGTCCAATAAATATTCAATGACAGCATCTTTGTTGTACAATCTAAAATGAAATTAGTCAGGCAGAACATCAACACCAAATGCTAAGTAACAGACTGTAGTAAAGAGGGGAAAAATAAGTTGAACTCTGAAAACACTGAGCACATTGAGTCAAGAGCTCTGAAAGTCAAGAATTATAGCATCCCTGAAGTTATTTACACTTTAAGAAGTGAGAGTGATTACTTTTTTTTGTACATAAGAGCATTTTACACACCTATTCCATTTCAGTAGCAACATCGTCTACAATCTGGCCTGGCCCTAACAAACACCTCAAGCATATCCCCATCTTCTGCATCACATTTGCTTCCAGATCAACGGACAACTTAAAGGCCTAAGTTTTCCAGTTCGGGGCAGTTACATCTGCCCACCACAGAGATGCCTCTCTGACCTCGGCAGACTTTCTACAAACTAGACACAAGCTCTTGAGCCTTTGCTGGGGAAGTTGGGTCAAACTGGGGCTGTAAATTTATTATGGTGGGCCTTGGAATTTGAAATAGGTGGCAACCTTTGAGCTGCTGAAAAATCTAAAAACATTGTCTTAAAAAATTCTGCTGCTGCTCCTGGGCCAAGATTTGACTGCACAGGCTCATCGGCAAGAAAACCTCGACAGCCCCCGCCGCACACCTTGGAACGCTTTACACCTGCCTCATTTAATCCTGTGTTTTTATGTTTTAAAACTCCTCAGGAGCGGCTTGGGACAACCTTAGAGTTTGTGGTAATAGAAATGGATCAATAACTGTGAGTAGTACTCCCATTCGTGCTGCCATTGCTGGAGAAATTCGATCCAAAATCTCTGGCCAAAAATGATAAAACAGGAAAATAATCACAGGGAGGCAGCGAGAGAGAGAGAGAGGCATCGGTAAATGTACATAGAACCCCTGCCCAGAAAAATCATTTAGGATAAGACGACTCTGATGAATACACTAACACGTTCTCCTACTTTAGCTCCTACCTGCCAAGCTCACAAGCGACGATGGGTTTCCTCAGTGGCGTTTGACTGATAGCACAGTAACTCCAGCGGGCAACCAATGCAGCATTTTTATCAACCTGAAAAAAAACACACAAATCTATGAAAATACAGTACAGCAAAAGTGTTTTACAATAGGAGAATGAAATCTATTACACTGCTCACTGCACATTCTTTGCAATGAAGATGTGAGACAAGGAGGCTTTGAGATGACCGAATTGAAATGTTCCAAAATCAAAGGAATTGAGAAATCTAATACAAGCAAATTGTTCACTGTGGCAAATCATGAGAGGCTATCTCTGATCAGTTCGTTCCAGCCCTCTTTCCCACTTCCTTCGGTGTCTGCCTCTGGGGAAAAACTCTCAATCAAGTCATTTACAACTGCACTTTCATATTCCCAACTGTCCAGCCTCTGGCCCTCCACTGATCATGACATTATCTGCTCAATCACACCCTCGCCTCCACCTTTGACAACCTTGTCCTGATTCAAACTATTACTCTCACCCTGGTTGTTTCCCCGGTTATGGCCCTCATTTTCGCTCCCTTAAGTCCAAGGAACGCAGACGTGAACATCTATGGCGGACAACTGATTTAACCATTCATTGCTAGATCTGGTTGGACCACATAAAAAGCTATTGGGTCCTGCTCTCCTCTGCCAAAACTGCTCACAAGTCGAGGATCATCCTGGAATGCAAAGATAACCCCCGCCTTCTCATCTCCACTACAAGCACCAGCCCCTGCCTCCCCCACCCTCAACTCCAATAACAAATGCGAGGAGCGCATGAACTTTTTGTCACAAATATTGAAACCATCCGTTCAGCTGCCTCGGTCATTTCCCTCCCTTCCATTAGTCGACTGTGCCAAACTTCCCCTAAGGTTACCCCCTGCCCTAACCTTCATCTCGCATCTTTCTCTAGATTCTCTCCTATCTTCCATCGTGCTCACCTTGTTCATGAGATCCACCTCCGGCTCCTCAGACCCTATTCCCACCAAACTTCCCCTCCTGGTCCCCATGTTAGTTGATATTGTTAACCGTTCTCTCTCTTCTCAGGTACTGCCCTCATCTCCTTCAAATCCCACAGACCACTGGTGGGGTGAAAGATGTGGACAAGTGGAACCCTGTCATGGTTTTGAGAGGGAGGGGAAGGAGTGAGAGCAGAGGTGCGGGAAATAGAATGGACACACTCGAGGGCCATGTTAACCACAGTGGAGGGGAATCCTTGGTTGAGCGCAAAGGAAGACATGTCAGAGGCACTAGTGTGGAAGGTGGCGTCAAAGCAGATGCGACAGAGACTGAGATACTGGGAGAATGGAATGGAGTCCTTACAGGATGAGGGGTGAGAGGAAGTGTAGTCCAGGTAGCTATGGGAGTCAGTGGACTTATAATGAATGTTTGTCAATAGTCAATTCCCAGAAATGGAAACAGAAGTCGAAGAGGAGAAGGGAAAGGAAGAGTCGGAGATGGACCATGTGAAGGTGAGGGAAGGGTGGAAATTGGATACAAAATAAATAACATTTTCTTGTTCAGGGCGAGATCAGGAAACGGCATTGACACAGTCGTCAATGACTGAGGTGAGGGAGGGGACCTGAGTAGGACTGGAACAAAGAATGTTCCACTAAAAGGCAGGCACAGCTAGGACTCGTGCGGGTTCCCATGGCAACACCTTTAATTTGGAGGAAGTGAGTGGCATCAAAGGAGAAATTGTTCAATGTGAGAACAAGTTCAGCCGGGCGGAGGAGGGTGGCAGTGGATGGGGACTGGTTGGGCCTCTGCTCGAGGAAGAAGCTGAGCGCCCTCAGGCCAACCTGGTGGGGGATGGAAGTGTAGAGGGATTGGCCGTCCGTGGTGAAAAGATACGGTTGGGGCCAGGAAACTGGAAACTGTCAAAGTGACGGAGGGCATTGAAGGAGCCGCGGAAGAGAGTGGGAAGAGAGTAGACAAGGGAAGAGTCGAGATAGGAAGAAATAATTTCCGTGGGGCAACAGACTGAAACGATGGGTCTACTACCGGGGCAGTCCTGTTTGTGGGAAGGAGGTAGAAGCGGACCGTGCGGGTTGGGGAACTATGAGGTTGGTGGCTGTGGAGGGAAGGTAATCAAATATTGTAACCGTTTTAATAAGGTGGAAGGTACTCTGTTTCTGACCAGGACATTTCTCTCCTAATCTCTGCCATGCCTATGCAACCCAAATTCTCTCCATTTCAATGTGTGTACATGGTTTGGCTACCACTACAGAGTCGAGCCCAATACTTGGCTCTCCCTTTTGTTTCCTCTTGGGTTCTCTAGTGTCCTTCTCTCTTGTCTCCTTCTGTTGCTCGGTCAATGTCATCTTTCATTTCTTGCATCACAGGCACTTTGCCTCCACCAATCTCTACCCAGCCCATCACTATTCCTGCCTTCCAACTCTCTTCTGCCATCCAAGACTTGAAGCCTCCTTGAATAGGCTCATAGATACCCTCTGTACCTCTCGTGGCATTCTCCAAATGGCCCATCAAACCATCGATTGCTGCCACCTTATGCCCCAGCCTCTTTTGCCAACATCCCAGCCGGAGCGCCCGCTGGGAGCTAACATTGACAACTGCCTTCCTCACCCCACACACCGCTACTCCCTTGGAAACTGCCAGATCAACTTACCATAACTTTTCCACCCTAACTACTGTGATGCAGCCTTTATCATCAGCAAGTCACACGTTGGTCTCCTCTGCTGGAACCTCCTCCTCACATCAAGCATCTTGCCTGGTACCACCCCTTTCCTTTAAACTCCTCATTGTCTACAGCCTCCCTAAGCCCCACCATGCGTTTCATCTTGTTTTGAGATATTCTTGACCCCCTTTCATCAATCGGCTTCTGTACTGAGTGGCTCCTTATCCTCAATTATTTCAGTTTCCATCTTAGATCCCCTTGTTTTCCCTCCTATTCAGTCATTGCCATCCTGACCTCCTGAGACCTCTTCATCTATATAAGCTCTTCTACTATTCAAGGGCACCTCCGTTACCATGCCATCTTATGTGGCCTCTCCTAATCCCATGGTCTCAATCATTAATCACAATGGCTTCCTTGTATCCCTCACTATCCAAATCCCGATTTCCTATTCGAGCCCACTGCTAAAACAAACTCCCTCAAATCACTTAAATTGCCGAGCCTGTGGCACTTCATTTACCACCATGCTTCAGCAGGCGTCAGTTTACCACACCACAGTCGCTGGCATTACTCCCTCTTAACTGGGTCATTCTCTTGACATGGCTCCCAAGTAGGACTTGCCCCATTTTGGTTCCAGTCTCACCTATCCACTCATAGCCACAGCACCCCCATCAATGGCTCCTGCACTGTTACCTTGGTTGCATTGCTACCACAAGCCCCGCCCCCCCCCCCCCCCCCCCGAGATGTTTGCGCTCCTCAAATTCTGCCCTCTTGAGCATCTCTGATTATAACTGTTCAACCATTGGTGGCCGTGCCTTCAGCTGCCTGGACCCTAAGCTCTGGAACTCCCTCCCTAAACCTCTCCTCCGCTCTACCTCTCTTACCTCCTTCAAGACACTCCCTAAAACCAACCTCTTTGATCAACATCTGTAATTTTTTCTTCTGTGGCTCGGTGTCAAACTTATTATTTGTTTTGTCTTAAAGCACTGTTGTGAAGCACCTTGGGACGCTTTACTATATTAAAGGCGCTATATAAATAAAAGTTGTTGTTGTAGTGGTCTCTGAAGAATCTATCCTTGGCACCCGACCCCTGGCCTCCAGCCACATGCTATCCCTTGGTGACACCATCTGCAGATGGGATCAGCTAACGACACCCAACTTTATCTCTCGGCTACCTCTCCCGATTGCTTCTTAGTTAGTCTATTTTGGAGTTTTCAATTTTGAAATTTTCAATTGATCTAGCCACAACAACTTTTTGGGGGTAGGTAGAAAATTGGACAGAAGATACAGTAAATAAAACCTATAAAGAATATAATGTTCAGGAACGGTAATCTGGGAAAAGGCAGGATAGAATGAAGACACGAGAAGAAAAGACAGACTTGCATTCATATGATGTCATATCATTGCCTCTAACATCTCAAAATGCTTTACATGAATTACAAAAGATGCAGCAATAAGCTACGATGGCTGTTATCTGTGCACGTGGATGTCTGTGCACATATGCACCCTTTCTGTTGTTAAAACTAGAAAAGCCACAGCAGCTCAGTCAATATCTGTAACAAGAAAAGCCACGTTAACATTTTGGGTGTAAACCCTTTGTCAGAACTGAAAACTGATGAAGGGAAGAAGTATGGGGATTGGGAGGGAAGAAAAAAATTTAATTTGTTTTTGTGGGCGGTTGGGATTAAAGAGGAAGAAGAGTGCGGCATCACTTTAGGCATCACAGCTCAGCCCAATCCTGCCCCACTCAGCCTGTGCACGTGTGCGCTTTCCAACAGCACTCGTCAAATAGCGATCAGGAGTAAGAACCTGAGTTTTTTTTCTCATCAGTCTGGGCGGGATTCAAACCCAGGTTTCAGATACAAGAGGACACTGTGCCACCAGCTTTCTATATTTTCATAACTTGAAGGATCCTACAATCTAAATGATATCCTGAATACATTTCAGCCCTTCATTTGCAGTATTGCTCTGGTGGTCGAGGGCCATATCAAAACTTTGGTACTGTACAGGAGGAAATACTTAATGTACTTTTGGCTTCCGATTATATTTTTTATTAAGATTTTATGGAATGTTATTAATCAATCAGTAACCAATAAAGGGGCATTATGCTATAATTAGGAATGGTGTGAACTGGTTTTGCCTTTCATCATCATAGGCAGTCTCTCGAAACGAGGATGACTTGCTTCCACGCTAAAAAGGGATGAGTTCACAGGTGTTTCAATGAAGGACCTAATATTCCAGATCCCGAACTACATCCTGAAGGGTGGAAGATGCCTGGGCGTCGATTTTTTTAACGTGTGGTGGCCGTTGCACACCAGCCATCACACGGGCTTGACAGAGCTAGGTCTTGGTCCAGTGGCAAGGTTTTGCCTTTACGTGCGACCTGAATGTGGCCTCTGGGCCTTACCCGACATCAAAACGAAGCAGGGAGATTCCCTGGGAGGAGGCATTCCTGGTCCACTTCCCTTGAAAGACAGTTCGGGCCTCGGCCTTGGATTCACACCGATTAGTGTCAGTCCGTAGCCTAATCTTATGGCATGTGAGTGCTCTGTAATTGTGTCTCAAAATTCTAAAAAGAACTGTCAGATACAGAACATTGTCGAAGAGCACCACAGGCTGCTTCTGTGTACATTTATTATCAGTTCATTGTGCCATTTGGGTCCGTAGTTAACGGTAGAAGCTGTCTAGCAGTTAATTCCTTGAGCCACAGTTGTACTTTGAAGAACATCTATAAGACTTACCTTTTATAAGATTAGGTTTTATCCTGTAAGATCTTATCTTGACCCTACACTTTACAGGGTTCGAACTTGAGAGACAGAACAACACAGGCACAGGATGTTTCTTCACCACCCCTATCCAGGGGTTATCTTTACTTGGAATAATCAGAAGAAATACAAGCAATTTCATTATCATCATCATCATCGGCAGTCTCTCGGAATCGAGGAAGACTTGCTTCCACTCTAAAAATGAGTCCTTAGGTGACTGAACAGTCCAATAAGAGGACTACAGTCTCTGTCACAGGTGGGACAGATAGTCGTTGAGGGAAAGGGTGGGCAGGGAGCCTGGTTTGCCGCACGCTCCTTTCGCTGCCTGCGCCTTATTTCTGCATGCTCTCGGCGACGATACTCGAGGAGCTCAGCACCCTCCCGAATGCACTTCCTCCACTGAGGGCGGTCTATGGCCAGGGACTCCCAGGTATCGGTGGGGATGTCGCACTTTATCAGGGAGGCTTTGAGGGTGTCCTTGTAACGTTTCCTCTGCCCGCCTTTGGCTGGTTTGCCGTGGACGAGTTCCGAGTAGAGCGCTTGCTTTGGGAATCTCGTGTCAGGCATGCGAACAATGTGGCCGGCCCAGCGGAGCTGATCAAGTGTGGTCAGTGCTTCAATGCTGGGGATGTTGGCCTGGACGAGGACTCTAATGTTGGTGCATCTGTCCTCCCAGGGGATTTGCAGGATCTTGCAGAGACATCATTGGTGGTATTTCTCCAGCAACTTGAGGTGTCTACTGTACATGGTCCATGTCTCTGAACCATACAGGAGGGCGGGTATTACTACGGCCCTGTAGACCATGAGCTTAGTGACAGTTTTGAGGGACTGATCTTCAAACACACTTTTCCTCAGGCGGCTGAAAGCTGCACTGGCGCACTGGAAGCGGTGTTGGATCTCATCTCTTGTTGATAGGAGGCTCCCGAGATAGGGGAAGTGGTCCACGTTGTCCAGGGCCACGCCGTGGATCTTGATGTTTGGGGGGCAGTACTGTGCGGCGAGGACAGGCTGGTGTAGGACCTTTGTCTTACTAATGTTTAGTGTAAGGCCCATACTTTCATACGCCTCGGTAAATACGTCGCCGATGTCCTGGAGTTCAGCCTCTGTGTGCACAGACGCAGGCGTCGGCCGCGTACTGTAGCTTGACGACAGAGGTTGGAGTGATCTTGGACCTGGCTTGGAGATGGCGAAGGTTGAACAGCTTCCCACTGGTTCTGTAGTTTAGCGGGGAACTTATCAACTGTGAGGTGGAGCATGGCAGCGAGGAAGATTGAGAAGAAGGTTGGGGTGATGACACATGCCTGCTTGACCCTGGTCTGGACATGAATTGGGTCTGTGATGAATCCGTTGGTAAGGATCACAACTTGCATGTCGTCGTGGAGCAGGCGGAGTATGGTGCAATTTGTCGTGGTGCACATTGGTACCAACGATATAGGTAAAAAAAGGGATGAGGTCCTTCGAGACGAATGTAAGGAGCTAGGAGCTAAAATTTAAAAAGTAGGACCTCAAAAGTAGTAATCTCAGGATTGCTACCAGTGCCACGTGCTAGTCAGAGTAGGAATCGCAGAATAGCTCAGATGAATACGTGGCTTGAGCAGTGGTGCAGCAGGGAGGGATTCAAATTCCTGGGGCATTGGAACCAGTTCTGGGAGGGGTGGGACCAGTACAAACCAGACGGTCTGCACCTAGGCAGGACCAGAAACAAGGCATGCAAAAAACAAGACATTGATCCTAAAGTTAGGAAGGACATTAGCTTGGATGATGTGGAATCTATATGGGTAGAGCTGCAGAACACCAAAGGGCAAAAAACGTTAGGAGGAGTTGTGTACAGACCTCCAAACAGTAGTAGTGATGTTGGGGAGGGCTTCAAACAGGAAATTAGGGGTGCATGCAATAAAGGTGCAGCAGTTATCATGGGTGACTATAATATGCATATAGATTGGGCTAACCAAACTGGAAACAAGACGGTGGAGGAGGATTTCCTGGAGTGCATAAGGGATGGTTTTCTAGACCAATATGTCGAGGAACCAACCAGGGGGGAGGCCATCTTAGACTGGGTGTTGTGTAATGAGAGGGGATTAATTAGCAATCTCATTGTGCGAGGCCCCTTGGGGAAGAGTGACCATAATATGGTGGAATTCTACATTAGGATGGAGAATGAAACAGTTAATTCAGAGACCATGGTCCAGAACTTAAAGAAGGGTAACTTTGAAGGTATGAGGTGCGAATTGGCTAGGATAGATTGGCGAATGATACTCAAGGGGTTGACAGTGGATGGGCAATGGCAGACATTTAGAGACCGCATGGATGAACTACAACAATTGTACATCCCTGTCTGGCGTAAAAATAAAAAAGGGAAGGTGGCTCAACCGTGGCTATCAAGGATAAATCGGGGATAGTATTAAAACCAAGGAAGTGGCATACAAATTGGCCAGAAATAGCAGCGAACCTGGGGACTGGGAGAAATTTAGAACTCAGCAGAGGAGGACAAAGGGTTTGATTAGGGCAGGGAAAATGGAGTATGAGAAGAAGCTTGCAGGGAACATTAAGACGGATTGCAAAAGTTTCTATAGATATGTAAAGAGAAAAAGGTTAGTAAAGACAAACGTAGGTCCCCTGCAGTCAGAATCAGGGGAAGTCATAACGGGGAACAAAGAAATGGCGGACCAATTGAACAAGTACTTTGGTTCGGTATTCACGAAGGAGGACACGAACAACCTTCCGGTTATAAAAGGGGTCGGGGGGTCTAGTAAGGAGGAGGAACTGAGGGAAATCCTTATTAGCCGGGAAATTGTGTTGGGGAAATTGATGGGATTGAAGGCCGATAAATCCCCAGGGCCTGATGGACTGCATCCCAGAGTACTTAAAGAGGTGGCCTTGGAAATAGCGGATGCATTGACAGTCATTTTCCAACATTCCATAGACTCTGGATCAGCTCCTATGGAGTGGAGGGTAGTCAATGTAACCCCACTTTTTAAAAAAGGAGGGAGAGAGAAAACAAGGAATTATAGACCGGTCAGCCTGACATCGGTAGTGGGTAAAATTATTAAGGATGTCATAGTGTGAATGTTTAAAAATGTATAGAGACATTGAAGTCGAGAGCGTGGGAATTGTATTGGGACAGTATAAGCTAACAAAGAATTCATGGAGGAATAGCTATGACATCTCAGACTCGAGACTGCGAAATGTTACAACACTAACACATATTGAAACAAAACCCATAGCTTGCAGAAAAACCTCAAAGTCTTATTAAATCATCTTATTAACCTGAAACATTAACAGAAGGTCTTTGTTTAAAATCAGACCATACTTAGGTCGGCTTATGAGTGGACAAAGGGAAAGAGGGATCAAAAGGGATAGGCTGAACTAGGATGTCACTCTAGCCCTATCTTGTTATCTTTTGCCGAAAATGTATAACCGTCGTCCCTTTACAATGTAACGTCACTTTGTCCGTAGGAAGTGGGTGCGATCTATCAGAGTTGCATTCCTTCTGTTTGATAAGGTCCCCGATCGGGATTTGCTTTTTAAATAAAAGCTTGCTTTGTTTAAAGCACAAACGGCATTCGTTTCAGTAATTTTGCTGAACCAGATTGAGGGAAAAGAATCCACATTTACATTTGGTGTCAGAAGTGGGATCTCAACAGACGACTGCCGAAAACTTGCGAATTAAGAGCCAGACTAGCCTTGGACGAGACGAGGGGAAAGTGGCCACTGGAGTGAATATGATTTCAATACTGCTCCAGTTTCCCCCGGTTTCAAAAGTCTGAGGAAAGTTTAGCCACTCGCTGGTTCTCAGGTAGTGTCTGAACGAGATCCAGGACAATCTGGTGAATACCTTGCAAACTTAGAATAGGGATAGAGATAGGGAAATTGCGCGGTGACGCAAACCAAGCGGCGACTCGGAAAGATAGGTTAGAATAGGCAAGTCTGCCTGGGTTCGAGGCCCAGAGCCTGCCTGGGTTCGAGGCCCAGTGTCTGTGTGGGTTCGAGGCCCAAGTAGATCCGTGCGGCGACACAGAAAGTAGGGATAGTTAGAGCTAGATAGGGATAGATGATCAATCATGGATCCAAAAATTAATAGGAAAGAAGAGAGACTCTTGTGAACGTCTGTTTTAAATGAGAAATGCTTGTGTGATTTTTACTGTAAAAAAAAAGCCGGGGAGTTGTGGTTTGTTTTAGCTCCACCCACTTTTTCAAACAGAATGAAAGTTTTTTTAACCCTTCGTAGTGTTGTCCTGTATGTGGGAAGTTTAAGAGTGTGAACCTTATTGAATTACATATATTCGGATAAGTTACGGAGCCAGGAAATGCACAAAGGATAGGTTTGTTGAGTAAAAAAAAAAAAGAAAAAAATACATGGTCCCAGTGGTTAAAAAAAAGGATTTGACATGCTCACTTACTTGTCGAAAGAAAACATTCAGAGAAGGCACAGCAAAACAACTGAGATGGATTCAAAAGGATTCAAAAAAAATATATTAAATAACACGACCTTGAGGCTGGAACAATTGAGATAACGAAAAGCAGTCCACAGCCTACGTGCCAGACTTCCCTCTTGTTATGGAAAAGACAAAAAAAAAGTAACATACTAAATAGGTGCTGAAAGAAAAAAAAAATGTTCTGAGATTTTAAATTATGAGAAAAATTCCACTGCAGTCTAAAAAAAATCACTCCTGTCGAGTTGGCAGAAAAACTCCATTAAATTAGAGCTTTCATTGACAGAAGGAGGACATATTAAAAACCGTAGACGTCTTAAAGAAAGAGTGCACGCACGAGAAACGTACTCAGAGTTCCACTGGGACCTCTGAGAAAGGTATCGATAGACTACTTAGTTAAAATGGTTGGCTTTGCATTGACTGAGGCTGATGACGAAATTGAATTTCAGTAAACAAATGTGTGGTCTCGTTTTAAATCAATTAAAAAAAATTTCTCTGGCAAGTACTTGAATAAGAAGTTAAAAAAATATTGGAGTTTAATCAAATGCTGCCTTTCCTGATGAAAAGATTTTTTTTTCTCAGATGGTTACGTGAAGTCACGTAATGACATCAGGTCTTCTTACAAACCTGTAAAGGAGTTAACCCTTTCCATTGACAGCCGTTTCATACTGAACATTATCAATTTGGATTTCTTAATCGAAAAAAGACTCACCTAACAGAGGAATGGTGCGATAGTCAGAATAAAAATAAAAACAGAACTAGCTTATGTAATAATACTTGCTTGATACAATAAAGAAATAGATACTCAAACAAAACAAATTGAAGAGTTAAAAGGCTAAGATAAATAAGCTGAAAGGGATCCACAAACCCAACTTAACCCTGACCTCCGATTTCACGGAGTGACCTCGACATGCATGGATATAATGCAGAATCAAGGGACCTGTGAGCCCTGGTAAAGCAAACCCTGAGCCCAACTGAGCATGCCCGATTTCTAACTCACCTAGGACGTGCTACTCATGATACATTGGTGGTTGCTCACCCTAACGATGTCCAGGATCGCCTAAACGCTATCTTTAATGCTCTCCCCACGACCCTTCAGAAGCCCATCAGTATGGCCGCAGTATTAGAAACTAAACCCAAATGAGAAGAAACTGCCGATGAATTCATAGAAAGATTTATTGAAATATACGGAAGTCAATCAGGAGATAATGCCTTCAGGGCAGGAGAGGATTCTCCTCAATTCTGTGCTATCCTACTTCAGTGCCTGCCCTATTCGGTTGCTCACGCTATCCGGACAAATAATTGGGCAGATAACAGTAAAGCCCAGATGGAAAGGGCGGTTAAATATTATTGGCAGGAAAAGAAAGGAGAGGGGGGAGGTGCGCCCCCAACCCGGGTCAAGACTGAATACGTGACTAGAAAGGAAGAGCCGCCTCGGGAGGAAGGACCAAAACTTGACCCAAGGGGATACCAGATGGAACCGCAGTGTTGCGTGCAGGGTTAGGTGGATAAACAGGGATACGGTTATATCAAACACCCAAATGGCCCGGGCCCTGCTAATTATGGACCGCCCTACTGTCCCCGGCCTGGTATGGGAAGAGGTCGGGGCTGGGAAAGACGAGATGGATGCTTTATTTGTGGGCAAGAAGGACATTGGAATAGAAATTGTCCCTCCCGTCAGCACGAAAAAGGAAGAGGAGGGGGGCAAGGGGGGAAGAGGACGGGGATCTTACATTAACTTCTCCCAGAACAACCCCTTTGGCCAACCGTCCCCCGATTCGTATTGACTACATAGCTTGATTGTGCAGGGACCCTCCCCGGATGACAAACCGATGATATTGTTAAAAATTCGGAATGAGTGGCAACCCTTCTTGATCGATACGGGAGCCTTCATGCCTTCTGTACAATCAAGGCTTAAACTCCCCGCCTTCACTGAAACACAGGGACTGTGAGGATTCCTAGGACAAGTCTCTACATTCCCGGTGTCAGAATCGGTTAAAATGGGTTACCAGGAAGAATCGGTGGAACATCGATTTGTTATCACAACCAATCTGGACTGTAACTTGATGGCTGGAGACCTCCTCTGCAAATTCCAGTTGCATTTAGAGTGTGGAGATGATGGGATTATTGTAAAACAGGGAACCCTTAAGCGGCAGTATTATACCACTAGAACCCCTCAGTGGTGGTCTCTGGACTTGCCGCAGGCACCCTATCACGTGACCCTAGCATACGATCCCAGTGGAAAGAATCAGGACCTGCAGAACTTTTATCAGGATCACGAAGGGGAAGTGAAGGAAATTCTATTAAGGGCTAGAGTGACTGGACCGGAAGGGAAGGCAGATTTTGTGGAAATGGACAGCCCCCAACGGTAGCACCACATATTACTCGTGAAGTATTACCTCCCCACCACGCTAAAGATTTGGGAGTTATGGTGCGCCAGGCTATAGACGAGGCTGACCCTACCAGCCGGGATGTGCAAATTGTAAAACATGGCCGAACAGTCCAATTCCACGGGGACCCCGAGAAGGTCTTAACGACTCTGCAGCATCATACTGGCTCTGACATACCTGACTATGTGGATCCTCATGTATGGGCAGAGGACCCCTCCCAAGTGGGTTATACTCCCATTGATCCGATTGAGATCCCAGTGCAGGGCAATGTGGACTGGCCCTTATTCGACAGTACCCACTGAAATCACAGGCAATACCGAGTATCCACCGAGCTTTGGAGGCTAGCCGAGTCGAACCAATTTGCCAGTTTCCAGTCCCTAGCACGGCTAAACAAATGCGACAGTGGTTGGGGATGATCAATTACTGCAGATCCTGGATCCCTAATGTTGCCCTGATGACTAAGCACCTCACCCTGTATACAAATAAGGAAGGCAGCTTTGAAATAGAAACCGCAGACGTCCAAGCCTTTAAGGAACTAAAGACAGCCCTGCTGCAAGCTCCGGCTTTGGGCCGGCCCCTCTATGACCGGCCCTTTCAACTGTATTGTACAATTCTGAAAGACTGTGCAACTATTGTATTAACACCTCTCACTCCGTAGCTGCCCTCCTGGGCCAACTGCAGACTCAATACCTTACCATGGCCAGGCAAAGCAGATATGAGATCTACTTACTAAACAATCCTAAGCTGACCTTTCGGCACTGTACTGCAGTTAATCCAGCCTGTTTTCTTACTGAGCCGCCCCAAGAGGAAGAACCCAGTCATGATTGTTTATCTTTAATTCAAGAGGCCACATCAGTCAGGGAAGATTTAGTTGATGTACCAATGGAAGACCCAGACTGTATTATGTATGTTGACGGAAGTTCTTCTATTAATCCAGAAGGTACACGAATCTCAGGATACGCCATAGTAAAACAGGAGAATCAGGTCTTGGAATCTGCCGCTTTTGAAACCGCCTATTCTGCCCAACAAGCTGAACTATTCGCCCTCACCCGAGCCTGTATCTTGGCCAAAGATCTCAAAGTCAATATCTATACCGACTCTAGGTATGCCTTTGGGGTGGCCCATGATTTCGGACAATTATGGAAAAATAGGGGATTCCTAACCTCACAGGGGAATGAGATATCCCAAAAGCAACTCGTATCTGATTTGTTGCAAGCCCTCATGCTCCCCAAGCACATTGCCGTTGTTAAATGTACCACCCACACCACCGGAAAATCCCCGGTTGATATAGGGAACCACTGTGCTGACAAAGAGTCTAAACAGGCCTCTCGTGACCAACAGATGGTAGTGCCCAAAATGATGAGTCAGACTAAAAATCCTGCGAAGGATAAGTTAGCCTCGGAAAAACCAATGCCAACCATCCAAGATGTTATAAAAGCACAGGAGGACGCTCCTGAAAAAGATAAACTGTTGTGGAAATATTATGCATGTACTTATGACAATGTTTCTAAACTCTGGACCACTCCCGCGGAACAGACTTGCATGTCTGACGAGTTGGCTCTATGGGTTATTGAATGTATGCATTTTGCTACTCATTGTGGAGCAAGGACCACGAGTGATACACTTTTGGCTACTTGGTGGCACCCTAGACTCCAGGCGCTCGCCCAAAACATCAGTAGTCGTTGCCTGGTTTGCCAGCAACATAATCCAGGGAAGGGAGTCCCCTGTGATTGGGGTAAAACGCCCCTACCCGAAGGTCCCTTTGAGACATTTCAGTTGGACTACATTGAGTTGCAAAAAGTTCAGTGTTACAAATATGTGTTAGTAATAGTAGATGTGTTTAGCAGATGAATTGAAGCCTACCCTACCCTGGACAATAAGGCTCAAACTGTTGTTAAGGTGTTAATGAGGGAAATTGTTCCTAGATATGGTATCTCAGCTCGACTGATGACACCTATGTTCTTTCTCTGACTCAGGCTCTGCGACTAGCTCACAACCAGGTTCAAGATGCTCACCTCGACCTCCCAGTTTTACCCGAATTGTCCCTCGTGGCACCAGGGAAGTATGGATTCAGAAGGGATTAGAGCCACAATGGGAGGGGCCTTTTCAGGTGTTACTCACTACCCCCACTGCAGCCAAGGTTGAGGGGAAAAGTGCCTGGGTTCACCTGCACCACTGCAAGTTCACCACCCTCTAACGAACCTATTTTACTGGTTATTCTAACTCCTGTTTCTGTTCCAGACTTCCTCTTCTCCATAGCTGAACAAGGCCATTGGCATCCTAATTGGAACGTGGACCAGTTTGAACTTTTACCCATAGTGATAGACAGCCAGCTACACCGACGGTGACCTGAGAAGAGAGACGGGAAAACTGAACTCTTTTAATCAGCAAAATAATTGGACTATTTATCTGAATCCTGAGCCATAAGATGAAACTGTGTCTGTATGCCACAGTCTGTATAATAGTGTTGATATATGACAGTTTCGGCGCATGGGAGGGGAGTCAGAGACGAGAGCTCCATGTAAACACCTTTTTGTACATGTTTTATGTTTTATGTTTATGCGCAAAATGGGAACTTTTCTAGATGTTGGGTGTGTTCACATATCCCTATACATTCCAAAGGGGGAATTCCTTTGCGCCCCATTCCACTAACCCTAATTGAGACTGTCAGATGGATTCAGAGCCAAACTATCACGAGAGGAAGGGGGCCAATACAATTAGTCAGACGTTCCAGGGATGGTACCAACCAACCTACGACCGTGGAAAGGAACCCCCATTCTTAGCCCTGACCAATACCTCGGGGATTGGGAGGCCAACCGGGGACATATGTCTAACCCGAAATGACACCAGTAACAAGGGACATATCATAGGGTACAGCAAATGCCCAAACAGTCTCAACATCACCACAGGTGCACGAGTCACCATCCTCTCTCACCTTCCGAATAAAACAGGTGGAGGTTTGTGGGTCCAGTCCTGGGACCCGGAAGATGGACAGGGTCCCGTTATCTGGGATATGTGGTGCCATTTGTGCGGCAAGTACGTACCCTGGCGGAAGCACATGCCTCCAGCCGATACAAGCGAGCCATCACCCCCGCCGACAAGTTCTTTGGGGTCATGATGTTCCCAATCAGGATAGGACGTCTCATGGATGAAGTACAGAACCTAGAGACGATATTGGAATAGATAGCTAACAATACTGCTGAAGCTCTGGAGGGCATCACAGCTGAAATGGTAGCAATAAGGACCGTAGCATTACAAAACCTAATGGCCCTCGATTACCTGTTAGCTGAGAAAGGGGGAACGTGTGCCCCGATAGGTCAGAAAACATAACCAATCTCACTGATCACATAAGAAGGGAGGTGAAGAAGCTATCCACACCAGCAGAAGGATCTAGCTGGTTTGATTGGCTATCAGATGGATCTTGGAGATCCTATCTAATTGTTGGGAGCCTTAACCTTTGTTGTAAAGTAATGATGGCAAGGTTAGCAAACCCTCTTGTGGTCAAGGGCTCCCGAGTTATGATCCAACGAACTAAAGAACTGCTCGACAATAATAATATGGATTAGGAAAGAGAGTGCGAACGGCTGAATGCGATACTCCTGGAATAGTCACCAGGGTTATCATGGAATGATAAAAGGAGGGAATGTGAATGTTTAAAAATGTATAGAGACATTGAAGTTGAGAACGTGGGAATTGTATAGGGACAGTATAAGCTAACAAAGAATTCATGGAGGAATAGCCATGACATATCAGACTCGAGACTGCGAAATGTTACAACACTAACACATATTGAAACAAAACCCACAGCTTGCAGAAAAACCTCAAGGTCTTATTCAATCATCTTATTAACCAGAAATATTAACAGAAGGTCTTTGTTTAAAATCAGACCATACTTAGGTCGGCATATGAGTGGACAAAGGGAAAGAGGGATCAAAAGGGAAAGAGGGATCAAAAGGGAAAGGCTGAACTAGGATGTCACTCTAGCCCTATCTTGTGCCAAAAATGTATAACCGTCGTCCCTTTACAATGTAACGTCACTTTGTCCGTAGGAAGTGGGTGCGTTCTATCAGAGTTGCATTCCTTCTGTCTGATAAGGTCCCCGATCGGGATTTGCTTTTTAAATAAAAGCTTGCTTTGTTTAAAGCACAAACGGTATTCGTTTCAGTAATTTTGCTGAACCAGATTGAGGTAAAATAATCCAGAAATCAACAATAGCAGCGCATTTGGAAAGAGGTGACATGATAGGTCCAAGTCAGCATGGATTTGTGAAAGGGAAATCATGCTTGACAAATCTTCTGGAATTTTTTGAGGATGTTTCCAGTTGAGTGGACAAGGGAGAACCAGTTGATGTGGTGTATTTGGACTTTCAGAAGGCTTTCAACAAGGTCCCACACAAGAGATTAATGTGCAAAGTTAAAGCACATGGGATTGGGGGTAGTGTGCTGACGTGGATTGAGAACTGGTTGTCAGACAGGAAGCAAAGAGTAGGAGTAAATGGGGACTTTTCAGAATGGCAGGCAGTGACTAGTGGGGTACCGCAAGGTTCTGTGCTGGGGCCCCAGCTGTTTACATTGTACATTAATGATTTAGACGAGGGGATTAAATGTAGCATCTCCAAATTTGCGGATGACAATAAGTTGGGTGGCAGTGTGAGCTGCGAGAAGGATGCTATAAGGCTGCAGAGTGACTTGGATAGGTTAGGTGAGTGGGCAAATGCATGGCAGATGAAGTATAATGTGGATAAATGTGAGGTTATCCACTTTGGTGGTAAAAACAGAGAGACAGACTATTATCTGAATGGTGACAGATTAGGAAAAGGGGAGGTGCAACGAGACCTGGGTGTCATGGTACATCAGTCATTGAAGGTTGGCATGCAGGTACAGCAGGCGGTTAAGAAAGCAAATGGCATGTTGGCCTTCATAGCGAGGGGATTTGAGTACAGGGGCAGGGAGGCGTTACAACAGTTGTACAGGGCCTTGGTGAGGCCACACCTGGAGTATTGTGTACAGTTTTGGTCTCCTAACCTGAGGAAGGACATTCTTGCTATTGAGGGAGTGCAGCGAAGGTTCACCAGACTGATTCCCGGGATGGCGGGACTGACATATCAACTGGGCTTGTATTCACTGGAGTTCAGAAGAATGAGAGGGGATCTCATAGAAACGTTTAAAATTCTGACGGGTTTAGACAGGTTAGATGCAGGAAGAATGTTCCCAATGTTGGGGAAGTCCAGAACCAGGGGTCACAGTCTAAGGATAAGGGGTAAGCCATTTAGGACCGAGATGAGGAGAAACTTCTTCACCCAGAGAGTGGTGAACCTGTGGAATTTTCTACCACAGAAAGTTGTTGAGGCCTATTCACTAAATATATTCAAAAAGGAGTTAGATGTAGTCCTTACTACTAGAGAGATCAAGGGGTATGGCAAGAAAGCAGGAATGGGGTACGGAAGTTGCATGTTCAGCCATGAACTCATTGAATGGCGGTGCAGGCTCGAAGGGCCGAATGGCCTACTCCTGCACCTAGTTTCTAAGTATACTTAATGCTATCATAGAAACAATCAGCCCGCATTAATCTATCCCATTAAGGTTCCTTGCAACTGTTAAAATTACCTATTACCTAAGTGATTAATACAAAGCAAAGACACTCTTAATTCCAGCCATGGTCAGCGATTGGAAATTAACTCCCTGATTCCCTTGGTAACTGACCAGTTTGCCAATCTGTTGACTGCAGCATCTCGCGTGTTACAGATATTTAATACTGTTTTTCTCGATGTCTGTCCACTGTGGACGCAATATACTTCTAGCATTGAAACAAAGGACATTAGAACATAAGAAATAGGAGCAGGAGTAGGCCACCTGGACCCTCGAGCCTGCTCCACCATTTAATAAGATCATGGCTGATCTGATCATGTTCTCAGCTCCGCTTCCCTGCCCACTCCCCATCGCTCAAAAATCCCTTATCGCTCAAAAATCTGTTTATCTCTGCCTTAAATATATTCAATGACCCAGCCTCCACAGCTCTCCAGTGAATTCCAGAGATTTACAACCCTCCGAGAAGAAATTCCTCCTTGTCTCAGTTTTAAATGGACGACTTAAAAGCCAGCAAAGAATGACTAAAAAAATGATTAAGAAAGGGAAAATAGACTATGAAAGTAAACTAGCACTGTTATGTATTTAACCCCTTGTAACCTGCATGACACCTGACCACCAGAGAGCCCACCTGTTGGAGCCCCAAGGGATCCCAGCATCCCTTGGGAGCACAGTATATAAGCAGGCCACCCACGAGGTACCTGCACTCTGGAACTATAATAAAGGAGCTAAGGACACACTTGCTCATTACACACAGTACTCAGTCTGACCATTTATTATGTGTGTATCAATTGACGACGAGGTAACGAACAACCGCGCAAAAATGCAAAGAACAGTTGGTATCCTGGAGAAGTTCTCCGAGGGGGACGATTGGGAGGCCTTCATGGAGACTCAACCAATATTTCATGGCCAACGAGCTGGAAGTGGACGAGAACACGACCAAACGAAGGGTGATCCTCCTAACTGTCTGTTGGGCAACAACCTATGGCCTCATGAAGAATCTCCTAGCCCCTGCAAAACCAATAGAGAAATCCTATGAAGATCTGTGTACGCTGGTCCGGGAGCACATAAATCCTAAGGAAAGCGCTTTGATGGCGAGATATCGGTTCTACACGTATCAACGATCGGAGGGCCAGGAAGTGGCGAACTATGTCGCTTTGCAGGACACTGTGAGTTTGAGGGATTCCTAGAACAAATGCTCAGACATTTTTTGTACTGGGCATCGGACATGAAACAATCCTTCGCAAACTGTTGACTGTAGAAACTCCAAATCTGAGTAAAGCCATAACGATAGGCCAGGCATTTATGTCCACCAGCGACAACACCAAGCAGATTTCGCAGAACAAAGAAGTTTTGGCCAGTACTGTGCATAAAGTAACGTCGGTTTTGAGCAGAAATGTACATGGCAGAATGTACACGCTGGCTGCTGCAGCCCGACCTCAATTGACCCAGAGTCCACCATCATGTGTTAATGTGAGGCAGTTAACATCCTGTTGGTGCTGTGGAGGTGATCATCGGCCCCATCAATGCCGCTTTAAGCACTATGTGTGCAATGGCTACAGGACAATGGGACACCAACGAATGTGCAGGCGAGCTGCAAACCACCACATTGCAGAGGAGGATCGATCCACAGTAGATCAGACGGAATTGGAAACTCGTACTGAGGGGGCAGAGGTGCATGGGGTACACACGTTCACAACGAAACGCCCATCAATAATGTTGAATGTTGAACTGAACGGTATTCCAGTGTCTATGGAGCTGGACATGGGTGCAAGTCAGTCCATAATGAGTAAAACGGCCTTCAACAGGCTGTGGGGAAAGAAGGCACACAAGGCCCAAGCTCAGCCCCATTCACACCAAACTAAGGACTTATACAAAGGAACTAATCCCTGTAATTGGCAGTGCTGCAGTCAAAGTCTCCTATGATGGAGCAGTACACGAATTCCCGCTGTGGATTGTGCCAGGGGATGGCCCCACGTTGTTTGGCAGAAGCTGGCTGGGGAAAATCCGCTGGAACTGGGACGACATCAGAGTGCTTTTGACGGTCGACTACACTGTATGTACCCAGGTTCGAAGCAAATTCCCTTCATTATTTGAGCCAGGCATTGGATGCTTCTCGAGGGCGAAAGTGCAGATCTATTTGGTTCCCGTACACGACCCATCCGCCGCAAGGCTCGGGCGGTACCGTACGTGATGCGTGAAAAAGTGGAAATCGAGCTGGACAGGCTGCAACGTGAAGGCATCATCGCACCGGTGGAATTTAACGACTGGGCCAGTCCGATTATTCCGGTACTCAAGAACGGTACGGTTAGAATTTGCGGGGACTATAAAGTAACGATTAACCGTTTTTCGCTGCAGGACCAGTACCTGCTACCCAACGCAGACGACCTATTTGCGACCCTGGCTGGAGGGAAGACGTTCACCAAACTGGACCTGACCTCGGCCTACATGACGCAGGAGCTGGAGGAGTCTTTGAAAGGCCTCTCCTGCATCAACACGCACAAAGGTCTGTTTATCTACAACCGATGCACGTTTGGGATTCGGTCGGCCGCAGCGATCTTCCAGCAGAACACGGAGAGCCTGCTAAAGTCGGTTCCTTGCACAGTCGTCTTCCAAGACGACATATTGGTTTCAGGTCGGCACACCATGGAGCACTTGAAGAATCTGGAGGGGGTTCTTAGTTGGTTGGATCGCGTGGGGCTCAGGTTGAAACACTTGAAGTGTGTTTTCCTGGCACAGGATGTCGAATTCTTAGGAAGGAGAATCACAGTAAACAGCATCAGACCCACCGATGCCAAGATGGAGGCCATCAAGAACAAGCCGTGACCACAGAACGTGACGGAGCTGCGGTCGTTCCTGGGGCTTCTTAATACTTCGGTAATTTCCTACCTGGGTTAAGCACCCTGCTAGAATCCCTACATGCGCTACTGCACAAGGGAGACGACTGGGTATGGGGGAATTCACAAGAGGCTGCCTTTAAGAAAGCCAGAAATTTATTGTGGTCTAACAAACTTCTTGTCCTGTATAACCCATGTAAACAATTGGTGTTAGCTTACGATGTGTTGTCATACGGGGTCGGGTGTGTGTTACAACAGGCTAATGAATCGGGAATTTTGCAACCAGTTGCATATGCGGCCAGGAGTTTGTCCAAGGCCGAAAGGGCCGACAGCGTGGTTGAAAAAGAGGCCCTGGCATGCGTTTACGGGGTAAAAAAAATGCACCAGTACTTATTTGGCCTTAAGTTTGAGCTTGAAACTAACCACAAGCCGCTCATATCGCTATTCTCGCAGAGCAAAGGGATTAATACCAATGCCTCTGCCAGCATCCAAAGATGGGCGCGCGCGCTGTCGGCATACAACTATGTAATCCGCCACAGACCGGGCATAGAGTAATGCGCAGATGCTCTCAGTCGGCTACCATTGCCCACTACCGGGGTGGAAATGGAACAGCCAGCGGACTTGCTCATGGTCATGGAGGCATTTGTGAACGAGAAATCCCCCATTACGGCCTGCCAGATCAGGACCTGGACCAGCCAGGATCCTTTACTGTCCCTGGTAAAAAAAAAACTGTGTCCTCCATGGAGCTGGTCCAGTGTCCCAGTGGAGATGCAGGAAGTGATTAAGCTGTTCCACAGATGAGCTGTCTTTTGTGGGGCAATCGCGTAGTCTTGCCCAAGAAAGGCAGAAACACATTCATTTGCGAACTGCACAACACCCACCCAGGCATCGTGATGATGAAAACCCACAGCCAGATCCCATGTGTGGTGGCCTGGTATCGACTCACATTTAGAGTCATGTGTGCGCCAGTGCAACACTTGCTCTCAGTTGAGCAATGTACCCAGAGAGGCACCGCTAAGTTTGTGATCCTGGCCATCAAAACCGTGGTCGAGGATCCATGTAGACTATGCGGGTCCATTCCTAGGCAAAATGTTTTTGGTTGTCGTGGACACTTACTCAAAGTGGATTGAATGTGCAATAATGTCTGTAAGTACATCCACGGCCACCATTGAAAGTCTACGAGCTATGTTTGCCACGCACGGCCTGCCTGATGTCCTAGTCAGCTACAATGTTCCGTGCTTCACCAGTGCTGAATTCAAAGAATTCATGGCCCGCAACGGGATCAAACAGGTCACATCTGCCCAGTTCAAGCCCGCATCTAACGGCCAGGCAGAATGGGCAGTTCAGACCATCAAGCAAAGCTTGAAACGCGTGTCGTAAGGCTCTCTGTTGTCCTGAGTGCTGCTCAGCTACTGCACCAGACCCCACTCACTCACCGGGGTTCCCCAAGCTGAGCTGCTCATGAAAAGGGCGCTTAAAACAAGGCTCTCTCTGGTCCACCCTGATCTCCATGATCACATGGAGGGCAAACGGCATCAACAAAGTGTGTACCATTACCGCGCAAATTTGTCACGCAATATTGAGATCAATGATCTTGTGTTTGTGCTCAATTATGGACACGATCCAAAATGGCTTGCTGGCACGGTTACAGCCAAAGAGGGGAGTAGGGTATTTCAGGTCAAACTGACCAATGGACAAACGCAAAGAAAACACTTGGACCGAATTAGACTGCAGTTCACCAACAGCTACGAACAACCCGAAGAGGACACCACCAACTCTGACCTTCCAACACACACACAAATGGCAACTGACATCACAGTTGACCAGGAAATCAAACTCATCAGCCCCAGCAACGCGGCAAGGCCGGCTGCCCAACAGCCCAATGAAGAACTGACCAACCCATCTACACCCGCCCGCATTTGTACCGAGACAATCGACAAGAGAGCGCAAAGCCCCAAATCATCTCCCCTTGTAAATAAGTGTACTGTTGACTTCACGGGGGAGTGATGTTATGTATTTAACTCTTGTAACCTGCATCACACCTGGCCACTAGAGGGCCTAACTGTTGGAGTCCCAAGGGATCCCAGCATCCCTTGAGAGTATGGTATATAAGCAGGCCACCCACGAGGTACCTGCACGCTGGAACTATAATAAAGGAGTCACACTGAACGATCACACTTGCTCATTACACACAGTACTCAGTCTGACCATTTATTATGATTGTATCGAGCACAAAATATAAAAACAGATAGCAAGAGTTTCTATAGGTATATAAAAAGGAAAAGAGTGGCGAAAGTAAATGTTGGTCCCTCAGAGGACGAGACCGGGGAATTAGTAATGGGGAACATGGAGATGGCAGAAACTCTGAACAAATATTTTGTATCAGTCTTTATGGTAGAGAACACTAACATTATCCCAATAGTGGATAGTCAAAGGGCTATGGTCGGGCGGGGAGGAACTTAACACAATCACTAAGATAATGGGACTAAAAGCAGATAAATCCCCTGGACCTGATGGCTTGCATCCTAGGGTCTTAAGAGAAGTAGTGGCAGGGATTGTGGGGATGCATTGGTTGTCATTTATCAAAATTCCCTGGATTTTGGGAAGGTCCCAGCAGATTGGAAAACTGCAAATGTGATGCCCCGATTTAAAAAAGGAGGCAGACAAAAAGCAGGAAACTATAGACCAGTTAGCCTAACATCTGAGGTTGGGAAAATGTTGGAGTCCATTATTAAAGAAGCAGTAGCAGGACATTTGGAAAAGCAAAATTCGGTCAGGCAGTGTCAGCATGGATTTATGAAGGGGAAGACATGTTTGACAAATTTGCTGGAATTCTTTGAGGATGTATCAAATAGGGTGAATAAAGGGGAACCAGTGGATGTGGTGTATTTGGACTTCCAGAAGGCATTTGACAAGGTGCCATATAAAAGGTTACTGCACAAGATAAAAGTTCACGGGGTTGGGGGTAATATATTAGCATGGCTAGAGGATTGGCTAACTAACAGAAAACTGAGAGTCTGGATAAATGGTTCATTCTCTGGTTGGCAACCAGTAATTAGTGGGGTGCTGCAGGGATCAGTGCTGGGACCCCAACTAATTACAATCTATATTAACGATTTGGAAGAAGGGACTGAGTGTAACATAACCAAGTTTGCTTATGATACAAAGATGAGAGGAAAAGCAATTTGTGAGGAGGACACAAAAAATTTGCAAAAGGACATAGACAGGCTAAGTGAGTGGGCAAAAATTTGGCAGATGGAATATAATGTTGGAAAGTGTGAGGTCATGCGCTTTGGCAGAAAAAAAATCAAAGAGCAAGTTATTATTTAAATGGAGAAAGATTGCAAAGTGCTGCAGTACAGCGGGACCTGGAGGTACTTGTGCATGAAACGCAAAAGGTTAGTTTGCAGGTACAACAAGTGATCAGGAAGGCCAATGGAATCTTGGCCTTTATTGCAAAGGGGATGGAGTATAAAAGCAGGGAAGTCTTGCTACAGCTATACAGGTTATTGGTGAGGCCACACCTGGAATATTGTGTGCAGTTTTGGTTTCCATATTTACGAAAGGATATACTTTGGAGGCAGTTCAGAGAAAGTTCACTAGGTTGATTCTGAAGATGAGGGGGTTGACTTATGAGGAAAGGTTGAGTAGGTTGGGCCTCTACTCATTGGAATTCAGAAGAATGAGAGGTGATCTTATTGAAACGTATAAGATTATGCGAGGTCTTGACAAGGTGGATGTAGAGAGGATGTTTCCACTGATGGGGGAGACTAGAACAAGAGGGCATGATCTTAGAATAAGGTGCCGCCCATTTAAAATTGAGAGGAGGAGAAATTTCTTCTCTCAGAGGGTTATAAATCTGTGGAATTCACTGCCTCAGAGAGCTGTGGAAGCTGGAACATTGAATAAATTTAAGACAGAAATAGACAGTTTCTTAAACGATAAAGGGTTATGGGGAGCGGGCGGGGAAGTGGAGCTGAGTCCATGATCAGATCATCCATGATCTTATTGAATGGCAGAGCAGGCTCGAGGGGCCGTATGGCCTACTCCTGCTCCTATTTCTTATGTTCTTATATTATTCTTAGACTGTCCCCTCGTTTTAGTTTCCCCTATGAGTGGAAATATCCTCTGAGCAGCCACCTTGTCGAGCTCCCTCATTATCTTACATGTTTCGAAAAGATCACCTCTCATTCTTCTGAAATCCTATTTTCATAAGTCAACCCCCTCATCTCCGGAATCAACCTAGTGAACCTTCTCTGAACAGCTTCCAATGCAAGTATATCCTTCCTTAAATACAGAGACCAAAACTGTACGCAGTACTCGTGTGGCCTCACCAATACCCTGTAGCAGGACTTCTCTGCTTTTATATTCTCTCCCCCTTGCAATAAAGACCAACATTCCATTTGCCTTCCCAATTACTTGCTGTACCTGCATATTAACATTTTGTGTTTCATGCACAAGGATCCCCAGGTCTCTCTGCACTGCAGCACTTTGCAATTTTTCTCCATTTAAATTACAATTTGTTTTGCTATTTTTTTTTCTGCCAAAGTGGATAACCTCACATTTTCCACATTATACTCCATGTACCAAATGTTTGCCCACTCACTTAGCCTGTCTATATTCCTTTGCAGATTTTTTGTGTCCTCCTCACAATTTGCTTTCCCACCCATCTTCGTATCAGCAAATTTGGCTACATTACACTCGGTCCCTTCATCCAAGTCATTACTATAGATTGTAAATAGTTGAGGACCCAGCACCGATCCCTGCGGCACCCCACTAGTCACTGTTTGCCAACCGGAAAATTACCCATTTATCCCAACTGTTTTGTGTTAGTTAGCCAATCCTCTATCCATGCTGACATATTATCCTCGACCCTATGAACTTTTATCTTGTGCAGTAACCTTTTGCTTCTGGAAATCCAAATACACCACATCCACTGGTTCCCCTTTATCCACCCTGCCCATTACATCCTCAAAGAACTCCAGCAAATTTGTTAAACGTGGTTTCCCTTTCATAAAACCATGCTGGCTCTACTTGATTGGATTATGCTTTTCGAAGTGTCCCGCTACTGCTTCCTTAATAAGAATATAACATAAAAAATAGGAGGAGTAGGCCATTTGGCCCTCGAGCCTGCTCCGCCATTTAATAAGATCATGGCTGATCTGATCTCGGCCTCAACTCCTTCCCCGCCCGCTCCCCATAACCCTTGACTCCCCTATTCAAAATATCCTATGGGCGGCTGTAGTTGAGGTTGAGGAAAGAGGGCTCTTGAAAGGAATCCTACTTTTCCTAATGAGTTTTAATTAAAATATTCCAGCAGCTCCTCTAAAAATAACTTTCTTGTTAAAAAGCCATGTAATAGCTACTACAATAGCTCCCCTGGGAATGATGTTGCATGCAGCCATACAGTCTGCAAAGCAATACAATCAAAGGTGGATATCACTGCCGAATGCAGGGTGTGGATCGCTGCTTCTTGCTATAGCATGTCAGCCTGCATGTGGTCCCTGATCAAGGTAAATTACTTTAGAAATTTCCCAATCTATTGTAACAACTCTTTTGTGATTAAATACTACTCAGCAGGTGACATTCCTTCCTAACTTGATTGGAACTTTGTTCATAAATCTATTTGGACTCTCTTGCAGAAGTTCTGGATATCACCCTGTGTATGGAATTTCCCTTACTGAGAGAAGTCTTGAAGTGCCACCATTGGGTCTGCAATTGGCATATTATCCATGGGTTCCACTAAATCTCATTGGGCCCTGGGATTCCCAGGTGTTGGTGGGAATGTTGCACTTTATCAAGGAGGCTTTGAGGTGTCCTTGAAACATTTCCTCTGCCCACCTGGGGATCGCTTGCCATGTAAGGTATTAAAAAAGAGATGGCGGAAGTTATAGCAGATGCATTCGTTATAATCTACCAAAATTCTCTGGACTCTGGGGAGGTACCATCGGACTGGAAAGCAGCTAATGTAACACCTCTGTTTAAAAAGGGGGGCAGACAAAAGGCAGGTAACTATAGGCCGGTTAGTTTAACATCTGTAGTGGGGAAAATGCTTGAAGCTATCATTAAGGAATAAATAGCGGGACATCTAGATAGGAATAGTGCAATCAAGCAGACGCAGCATGGATTCATGAAGGGGAAATCATGTGTAACTAATTTACTTGAATTCTCTGCTTTCTGTTAGCCAGCCAATTCTCGATCTATGCTAATACATTTCCTCTGACTCCGCGTACCTTTATCTTCTGCAGTAACCTTTTGTGTGGCACCTTATCGAATGCCTTTTGGAAATCTAAATACACCACATCCATCGGTACACCTCTATCCACCATGCTCGTTATATCCTCAAAGAATTCCAGTAAATTAGTTAAACATGATTTCCCCTTCATGAATCCATGTTGCGTCTGCTTGATTGCACTATTCCTATCTAGATGTCCCGCTATTTCTTCCTTAATGATAGCTTCAAGCATTTTCCCCACTACAGATGTTAAACTAACCGGCCTATAGTTACCTGCCTTTTGTCTGCCCTCTTTTTTTTTTTAAACAGAGGTGTTACATTAGCTGCTTTCCAATCCGCTGATACCTCCCCAGAGTCCAGAGAATTTTGGTAGATTATAACGAATGCATCTGCTATAACTTCCGCCATTTCTTTTAATACCCTGGGATGCATTTCATCAGGGGACTTATCTACCTTGAGATCCATTAGCCTGTCCAGCACTACCCCCATTGTGATAGTGATTGTCTCAAGATCCTCCCTTCCCACATTCCCGTGACCAGCAATTTTTGGCATGGTTTTTGTGTCTTCCACTGTGAAAACTGAAGCAAAATAATTGTTTAAGGTCTCAGCCATTTCCACATTTCCCATTATTAAATCCCTTTTCTCATCTTCTAAAGGACCAACATTTACTTTAGTCACTCTTTTTCGTTTTATATATCGGTAAAAGCTTTTACTATCTGTTTTTATGTTTTGCGCAAGTTTACTTTCGTAATCTATCTTTCCTTTCTTTATTGCTTTCTTAGTCATTCTTTGCTGTCGTTTAAAATTTTCCCAATCTTCTAGTTTCCCACTAACCTTGGCCACCTTATATGCATTGGTCTTTAATTTGATACACTCCTTTATTTCCTTGGTTATCCAGGGCTGGTTATCCCTTCTCTTACCGCCCTTCTTTTTCACTGGAATATATTTTTGTTTGAGCACTATGAAAGAGCTCCTTAAAAGTCCTCCACTGTTCCTCAATTGTGCCACCGTTTAGTCTGTGTTCTGTCTACTTTAGCCAACTCTGCCTCATCCCACTGTAGTCCCCTTTGTTTAAGCATAGTACGCTCATTTGAGACACTACTTCCTCACCCTCAATCTATATTACAAATTCAACCATACTGTGATCACTCATTCTGAGAGGTTTTAAGGAGCGCCTTTAATGAGGAGTGTGTGGTTTAGGGAGGGAATACCAGAGTTCATGGCCTTGGCAGCTGAAGGCACTACCACCAATGGTGGAACGATAAAATCGGGGATGCACACGATGCCAGAATTGGAGGAGCGCAGAGATCTCAAAGGCTTGTAGGGCTGGAGGATGTTACAGAGATATGGAGGAGCGGGACTATGGTGGAATCTGAAAATAAGGATGGGAATTTCAAAATTGAGGTGTGCCGGACTGGGAGTTAATGTAGGTCAACAAAGCACAGGTAATAGATGAACGGGAACTTGGTGCGAGTTAAGATACGGGCAGCAGAGTTTTGGATGAGCACAAGCTTATGTAGGGTGGAAGATGGGAGGTCGACCAAGAGAGCATTGAATAGTTAAGTCTCAAGGCAACAAAGGTTTGGATGAGCTGCGACTGAGGAAAGGTTACGGAGGTGGAAGTATGCAGTCTTGGTGATGGAGCGGATATGTGGTCAGAAGTTTATCTCTGGGTCAATCACAAGACCACGGTTGCGAACGGTCTGGTTCATCTTCAGATTGTTGCAGGGAGAGGGATGGACGGTAGTCCGGGAACGGAGTTTGTGGCAGGAACCGAAGGCAATGGCTTCGGTCTTCCCAATATTTAGTTGGAGGAAATTTCTGCTCTTCCAATACTGGATGTTGGACAAGCAGTGTGACAAATCAGAAACGGTGGAGGGGTCAAGGCAGATGGTCGTGATATAGAGCTGAGTGTCGTCAGCGTACATTGAAACCTGACATATTTTCGGATGATGTCGCCGAGGGGCTGCATGTAGTTGAGGAATAGAAAGGGGCCAACGATGCGGGAGTGTGAAGAGAAGCCATTGCAGGTGATTCTCTGGCTACAATTGGATAGATAAGAATGGAACCAGGCGAGTGCAGTCCCACCCAGCTGGACGGTGGAGGAGAGATGTTCAAGAAGAATGGTGTGGTCAACCATGTTGAAAGCTGTAGACAGGTCGATGAGGAGAGATAGTTTGCTACCGTCACAATAGCATCGGATGTAGTTTGTGATTTTGGTTGCATCATTGATGTGGTGGGGTCGTAAACCTGATTGAAGGGAGTTAAACATGGAATTGTGGGTAAGATGGGCATGGATTTTGAAAGTGACAACACGTTCAAGGACTTGGGAGAGGAAAGGAAGATTGGAGATGGGGCGGTAGTTTGCGAGAGCAGAGAGGTGAAGGGTGGGTTTTTTGAGGAGGGGATGTTGACGGCTGGGGTCTAACGTTCAACAGATCATCCTCCACCATTTCAGCTATTTTCAATGTAATCCCACCACCAATCACATCTTCCCCACCCCTCCGCATTCCAAAGGGACTGCTCCCTCCACAACATTCTGGTCCTTTCCGCAGTCACCCCCAGCAACCCCTCCCCTTCCCATGGCACCTTCCCGTGCAAGCGCAGATGTAACACCTGCCCTTTTACCTCCTCCCTTCCCATTATCCAGGACCCCAAATACTCCTTCCGGGTGAAACAACGATTCACTTGTACTTCTTTCAATTTAATATACTGTATTTGCTCCTCGCGATGTGGTCTCCTCTACATTGGGGAGACCAAACACAGATTGGGCGACCGCTTTGTGGAACACCTCCGTTCTGTCCGGAAGCGCGACCCCGAGTTTCCGGTTGCCTGTCTCTTTAATGCCCCGCTCCACTCATTTCAAACATTCGCCAGTTCTGACGAAGGGTCATTGACCTGAAATGTTAACTTTGTTTCTCTCTCCACAGATGCTGCCTGACCCGCTGAGATTTCCAGCATTCTTTGTTTTTATTTCAGATTCCGGCATCCGCAGTATTTTGCTTTTGTATCAACTCCAATTAATCGCCTTTGATCCGTATCACTGGATCAATAACCTCAAACACTAAAGCACTCCACAAAGCAAAGCTCACAAATTCAACAAAAATTGTCCTTTTCATACATGTGTCTTCATCTTTGAGTTTAGTGAGTAAAGGCACTGATCCCCAATCTAGTGAGTGATTAGTGGATAACGTTATTCTAACTATCCTGCTCCCTCTACTCTGATTAGCACGTGGCACTGGTAGCAATCCAGGACCTTTGAGGTCCTACTTTTTAATTTAACTCCTAGCTCCCTAAATTCAGGACCTCTTCCCGCTTCTTACCTATATCGTTGGTACCTACATGTACCACGACAACTGGCTGTTCACCCTCCCTCTCCAGAATGCTCTGCAGCCGCTCCGAGACATCCTTGACCCTTGCACCAGGGAGGCAACATACTATCCTGGAGTCTCGGGTGCGGCCACAGAAACTCCTATCTATTCCCCTTACAATAGAGTCCCCTGTCACTAGAGCTCTCCCACTCTTTTTCCCGCCCTTCTGTTCAGCAGAGCCACCCATGGTGCCATGAACCTGGCTGCTGGTGCCTTCCCCTGGTAAGTCATCTCCCCCAACAGTATCCAAAACGGTAGGGGACTCCTGCACGACATTGAATAAATTTAAGACAGAGATAGACAGTTTCTTAACCGATAAGGGGATAAGGGGAGCGGGCGAGGAAGTGGACCTTAGTCCATGATCGGATCAGCCATGATCGCATTAAATGCTGGAGCAGGCTTGAGAGGCTGTATGGCCTACTCCTGCTCCTATTTCTTATGTTCTTATTTCCCTTAACTTTCTTTGCAACAGTGAGAAATGCCCCTCATCCACACATCATTCAATTGAATCTTCATTGTGCCTTTTCCATGACTCAAACATCCTTTAGAGTGCTCAGAAGTGTATGCAATACAACTTCCATTACCCCAAGCTCTGGAACTCCCTGCCTTAACCTCTGCACCTCCCTTTCCTGCTTCAAGACACTGCTTAAAACCTACCTCTTTGACCAAGCTTTTGGTCACCTGCGCTAATTTCTGCTTATGCGGCTCGATGTCAATTTTTTTTAAATCTCAAAATTCCTGTGACGTGCCTTGGGACGTGTCTCTACGTTAAAGGCGCTATATAAATGTAAGTTGTTGTTATACCCAGGCTCTGGCTCCTATCCTTCCCGAAGATGACCCAGTGAGATGCCAAAGCCGCATAACACAGTAGAAGAGTTCTTGCAACAAGTTAAACTGGAAGTGACAAGTGGAAGGTGAGAGCAGGCAGTAATGCACTCCATCACTGCCATCCTGTCTCAGCACCAGGGTGGGTTCAGGTGGACACTGTGACAACTTGTGAAATGTGAACCAAACACAAGTCTGATGGTTCATTCCCCGCCTTGTCTGTAGCCTGTGGTCCAGGCCATCACTGGCAAAGCAAGCCTGACCGCACGGACCCTGTCCCTCGTGGGTCCTGGACCAAAGCTACCAGCCCACCGACCTACCCCTGCAATGATGGCAGCGGCCACCGGCTGCTCGAAGCAGCAAACTCCGCGAGAAGCCTGAGGCCACCAGGCCTTGGCGGGGAGCGGGGGACTCCTCACCTGCTCCACCTTCTTGGGTCCCTTCACCAGCTCATGCCGCTTGGGGATGGTGCCGCCGTCACAGCCCATCGCGCCCCGCCAACTTCAACCCGCCGCCGGGCAACGGGCAACTGCGTGACCTAAACAACCAGCTACAGCGCATGCGTGCCCGCCCCGGCACTGACTCCGCCCACTGCCCTCCCAACCCGGCACCGACTCCGCCCCCGCCCCCGGCACTGACTCCGCCCACTGCCCTCCCAACCCGGCACCGACTCCGTCCCCGGCACTGACTCCGCCCACTGCCCTCCCAACCCGGCACCGACTCCGCCTCCGGCACTGACTCCGCCCACTCCCCCTCTCTCTCACACACACACACTCTCTCTCCCCCTCCCTCACATACTCTCCCTCCTGTCCCCCTCCCTCAGATACTCTCCCTCCTGTCCCCCTCCCTTCCCCTCACACAATCCCCTCACACTGTCATGTATTCAACCAGCATTGTAACCCATGTATAAACTGACCTAAGTTGTACACTGTGAGAACAATGACCACGAGGTGGGAGACACTCCTAACCTGGACCTTCAGGTATAAAAGGGGAAGCTCCACCCACTTCCGGCACTTGAGTGCTAAGGAATAAAGGACAGGTCACAGACTGACCTCTCAAGCATGGGCCTCGTGTGCATTTATACTGTGTAGTAAGGACCTATCACACACAATCCCCTCCCCCTCACATACCTCACACAATATCCTCCCTCCCCCACAAGCCCCTCCTCCTCCTCTCCCCCACAATCACCCCTTCCCCACAGTCCCCTCCCCACGAACCTCTCAGCTTTCCTCCCCCACAATCCCTTCCCCTCCCCCCACATTCCGCTCCCCTCCCCCACAATCGCCTCTCCTCCACTACAATCCCCTCCTCTCCCCCACACTCCCCTCCCTTCCCCACAATCCCCTCCCCTCCCCCGCCCCCACAATCCCCTCCCCTCCCCAACAATCCCCTGCCCTTTCCCACAATCCCCTGCCCTCCCACACACTCCCCTCCCCTCCCCCACAATCCCCTCCCCAACAATCCCCTCCCCTCCCCAACAATCCCCTCCCCTCCCCAACAATCCCCACCCCTCGCCCACAATCCTCTACCCTCCCCTCCCCGACATTCCGCTCCCCTCCCCCACACTCCGCTCCCCTCCCCAACAATCCCCTCCCCTCCCCTCCCCTCCCCAACAATCCCCACCCCTCGCCCACAATCCCCTACCCTCCCCTCCCCGACATTCCGCTCCCCTTCCCCACAATCCCCTCCCCTCCCCCACAATCCCCCCACTCCACAATCTCCTCCCTCCCACTCACATCCCCTCCCCTCCCCCACAATTCACCCCTCCCCCACAATCCTCTCCCCTCCCCCACAATCGCCTCCCCCACCCTCCCCTCCCCTCCCCCACAATCCCATCCCCACATCCACAATCCCCTCCCCTCCCCCACAATCCTCCCTGCCCCACAATCCCCTCCCCTCCCAACAATCCCCCCTCCCCCCCACAATCCCCCCTCCCCCCCACAATCCCCCTTCCCGCACAATCGACACCCTCCCCCACAATCTCCTCCCCTCTCCTCACCCACAATCCCCTCCCCTTCGCTTCCCCACAATCCCCTGTCCTCTCCTCCCCCACAATCCCCTCCCCTCCCCCACAATCCCCTCAGCTTCCCTTACCTCCCACACAATCCCCTCCTGTCCCCTACAATCCCGTTCCCCTCCCCCACAATCCCCTCTCCCACAATCCCCTCCGCTCCCCTCCCCCACAATCCCCTCCGTTCCCCTCCCCCACAATCCCCTCCACTCCCCTCCCCTCCCCCACAATCCCCTCCGCTCCCCTGCCCTCTCCCACAATCCCCTCCGCTCCCCTCCCCTCCCCCACAATCCCCTCCCCTCCCCCCAATTCCCTCCCTTCACACAATGCCCTCCCCTCCCCACGCCTCCCCCAATCCCCTCCCCTCCCCCAATCCCCTCACCTACCCCCGCAATCCCCTCGCCTCCCCCAAACCCCTCACCTCCCCCCAAACCCCTCCCCTCTCCTCCCCCTCAAACACTCCCCCCTCCCCTCCCCGCAAACACCTCCCCCTCCTCTCCCCCCAAACACCTCCTCTCCCCCAAACACCTCCCCTCCCCAACAATCCGCTCCCCTCCCCCCTCCCCAACAATACCCTCCCCTCCAATCTCCTCCCCTCCCCTCCCCCACAATCCCCTCAGCTTCCCTCCACTCCACCACAATCCCCCTCACGTCTCCTCCCCTCCCCCACAGTCCCCTCCCCTCCCCCACAATCCCCTCCCTTCCGCACAATCCCCTCCCTTCCCCCACAATCCACTCTCCTCCCCCACACTCCCCTCCCACACACTCCCCTCCCCTACACTCCCCTCCCCTACACTCTCCTCACCTCCCCCACAATCCCCTCCTCTCCCCTCCCCCACAATCCCCTGCTCTCCCCTCCCCCACAATCCCCTCCCCTCCCTCACACTCCCCTCAGCTCCCCCACACTCCCCTCACCTCCCCCACAATCGCCTCCCCTCCCCCCCTCACACTCCCCTCAGCTCCCCCACACTCCCCTCACATCCCCCACAATCCCCTCCCCTCCCCCACAATCCCCTCCCCTCCCCTCCCCTCCCCCACAATCCCCTCCCCTCCCCTCCCCCACAATCCACTCCCCTCACCTCTCCCACAATCCCCTCTCCTCACCTCTCCCACAATCCCCTCTCCACCCCCACAATGCCCTCTCCTCCCCCACAATTCCCTCTCCTCCCCCACAATTCCCTCTCCTCCCCCACAATCCCCCCTTCCGCACAATCGACACCCTCCCCCACAATCCCCTTCCCTCCATTCCCCCACAATCCCCTCCCCCACAGTCCCCCTTCACACAGCTCTCCTCCCCCACAATCCCCTCCCCTCCACCCCCCACAATCACCTCCCCTCCGCTCCCCTTCCCTCCCCCACAATCCCTTCCCCTCCCCTCCCCCACAATCCCTTCCCCTCCCCCACAATCCCTTCCCCTCCCCCACAAATTTCCCTCCACTCCCCCAAACCCCTCCCCTCTCCTCCACCCTCCCCTCCCCCCAGACCTCTCCCCTCTCCTCCCACCTCCCCTCCCCCAAATTTCCCTCCCATCCCCTCCCCCACATACCCCTCCCCTTCCCTTCCCTTCCCCACAGTTCCCTCCCCTCCCCGACAATCGACTCCCCTCCCCCACAATCCCCTCAGCTTCCCTCCACTCCACCACAATCCCCCTCACCTCTCCTCCCCCACAGGCCCCTCCCCTCCACCACAATCCCCTCCCCCACAATCTCCTCTCCTCCCCTCCCCCACAGTCCCCTCCCCTCCCCTCCCACTCAATCCCCTCCCCTCCCGCACAATCCCATCCCCTCCCCTCCCCTCCCACACAATCCCCTCCCCTCCCCCACAATCCCCTGTCCTCTCCTCCCCCACAATCACCTCCCCTCCCCTCTCCTACCCCCTCACCTCCCCTCCCCCCTCCACAACAATCCCCTTCCCTCCCCTCCACCTCCCGAACAATCCCCTCCCCTCCCCTCCCCAACAATCCCCTCTCCTCCCCCTCCCCCACAATCCCCTCCACTCCCCTATAATCCCTTCTGCTCCCCCACAATCCACTCCCCTCCAAACAATCCCCTCCCCTCCCCTCCCCCACAATCCCCTTCCCTCCCCCACAAACCCCTTCCCCCTCCCCCACAATCCCCCCTTCCCCTCCCCCACAATCACCCCTTCTCCACAATCCCCCTTTCCCCTCCACCACATTCCCCTCTTTCCCACCACCACATTCCCCTTCCCAACAATCCCCTCCCCTTCCCTCCCCCACAATACCCTCCTCTCCCCTCCCCTACAATCCCCTCCCGTCCCCCAAAATCCCATCCCCTCCCCTCCCCCACAATCTCCTTCCCTCCCCTCCCCCACAATCTACTTCCCTCCCCCACAATACCCTCCCCTCCCCTCTCCTCTCCGACAATCCCCTCCCCTCCCCTCACCCACAATCACCTCCCTTCACACACAATCCTCTCCCCCACAATCACCTCCCCTCCCCCAATCTCCTCCCTTCACACACAACCCCCTCCACTCCCCCAAAATCCCCTTCCCTCCCCTCCTCCACAATCCCCTCCACTCCTCCACAATCCCCTTCCCTCATCTCTAATCCCCTCCCCTCCCCTCCGCTCTCCCACAATCCCCTCCCCTCCTCCACAATCCCCTCCGCTCCCCAACAATCCCATCCCCTCCCCCTCCCTCCAATCCCCTCCCCTCCCTCCAATCTCCCCTCCCCTTTCTCCCTCCAATCCCCCCTCCCCTCCCCTCCCCTCCAATCCCCCCTCCCCTCAAATCCCCCCTCCCCTCCCCCTCCCCTCCCCTCCAATCCCCCCTCCCCTCCAATCCCCCCTCTCCTCCAATCCCCCCTCTCCTCCCCTCCCCTCCCTCCCCCCCTCTAATCCCCCATCCCCTCCCTCCTTCCCTCTAATCCCCCATCCCCTCCCTCCCTCCAATCCCCCCTCCCCTCCCTCCCTCCAATCCCCCCTCCCCTCCCTCCCTCCAATCCCCCCTCCCCTCCCTCCCTCCAATCCCCCCTCCCCTCCCTCCCTCCCTCCCTCCAATCCCTCCCTCCAATCCCTTCCCCCCCTCCAATCCCTTCCCTCCCTCCAATCCCTTCCCTCCCTCCCTCCATCCAATCCCTTCCCCCCAATCCCACCTCCCTCCCTCCAATCCCTTCCCCCCAATCCCCCCTCCCTCCTTCCAATCCCCTCCCCCCTCCCTCCTTCCAATCCCCTCCCCCCTCCCTCCTTCCAATCCCCTCCCCCCTCTAATCCCCTTCCCCCTCTCTCCTCCCCTCCCCCCTCCACAACAATCCCCTCTCCTCCCCCTCCCCCACAAACCCCTCCACTCCCCTATAATCCCTTCTGCTCCCCCACAATCCACTCCCCTCCAAACAATCCCCTCCCCTCCCCCACAAACCCCTTCCCTCCCCCACAAACCCCTTCCCCCTCCCCCACAATCCCCCCTTCCCCTCCCCCACAATCACCCCTTCCCCACAATCCCCCCTTCCCCTCCCCCTCCACCACATTCCCCTCTTTCCCGCCACCACATTCCCCTTCCCAACAATCCCCTCCCCTTCCTTGCCCCACAATACCCTCCTCTCCCCTCCCCTACAATCCCCTCCCCCAAAATCCCATCCCCTCCCCCACAATCTCCTTCCCTCCCCTCCCCCACAATCTCCTTCCCTCCCCCACAATACCCTCCCCTCCCCTCTCCGACAATCCCCTCCCCTCCCCTCACCCACAATCACCTCCCTTCACACACAATCCCCTCCCCCACAATCACCTCCCCTCCCCCAATCTCTTCCCTTCACACACAACCCCCTCCACTCCCCCACAATCCCCTTCCTCCCTCCTCCACAATCCCCTCCACTCCTCCACAATCCCCTTCCCTCATCTCTAATCCCCTCCCCTCCCCTCCGCTCTCCCACAATCCCCTCCCCATCTCCACAATCCCCTCCGCTCCCCAACAATCCCCTCCCCTCCCCCTCCCCCTCCCTCCAATCCCCTCCCCTCCCTCCAATCTCCCCTCCCCTTTCTCCCTCCAATCCCCCCTCCCCTCCCCTCCCCTCCCTCCAATCCCCCCTTCCCTCCCCTCCAATCCCCCCTCCCCTCCCCTCCCCTCCCCTCTCCCCTCCCCTCCCCTCCAATCACCCCTCTCCTCCAATCACCCCTCCCCTCCCTCCTCCCCTCCCCTCCCTCCCCCCTCTAATCCCGCATCCCCTCCCTCCCTCCAATCCCCCCTCCCCTCCCTCCCTCCAATCCCCCCTCCCCTCCCTCCAATCCCCCCTCCCCTCCCTCCCTCCAATCCCCCCTCCCCTCCCTCCCTCCAATCCCCCCTCCCCTCCCTCCAATCCCCCTCCCCTCCCTCCCTCCAATTCCCCCCTCCCCTCCCTCCCTCCAATCCCCCCTCCCCTTCCTCCCTCCAATCCCCCTCCCCTCCCCTCCCTCCCTCCCTCCAATCCCTTCCCCCCTCCCTCCAATCCCTTCCCCCCCCTCCAATCCCTTCCCTCCCTCCAATCCCTTCCCTCCCTCCCTCCATCCAATCCCTTCCCCCCAATCCCACCTCCCTCCCTCCAATCCCTTCCCCCCAATCCCCCTCCCTCCCTCCAATCCCTTCCCCCCAATCCCCCCTCCCTCCTTCCAATCCCCTCCCCCCTCCCCCTTCTCCCCCTCCCCCCTTCCCTCCTCCCCCCTCTCCTCCCCTCCCCTCCTCCCCCTCTCCTCCCCCCTCCCCCCTCCGCCCCCCTCTCCTCCCCCCTCCCCTCCCCTGCTCCCCCCTCCCCTCCCCTCCACCCCCCTCTCCTCCCCCCTCTCCTTCCCTCCCCTCCTCCCCCCCTCCCCTCTCTCCTCCTCCCCCCCTCCCCCCTCTCCTCCCCCCTCTCCTCCCCCCTCTCCTCCCCTCCCCTCCTCCCCCCCTCCTCCCCCTCTCCTCCCCTCTCTCCTCCCCTCCCCTCCTCCCCCCTCTCCTCCCCCCTCTCCTCCCCCCTCTCCTCCCCTCCTCCCCCCTCTCCTCTCCCCTCCCCTCCCCTTAATCCTATCCCCCCCCCTCAATCCTATCCCCCCCTCCTCTCTCCCCTTCTCCCCCTCTTCCCCTCTCCCCCCTTCTCCCTCCTTCTCTCCCTCTCCCCTTCTCATCCC
>NC_091988.1:119271960-119361960 GCF_044704955.1 Pristiophorus japonicus
ATAGGGAGAGAGTCAGTGTACAGGGAGAGGGTTAGTGTATAGGGAGAGTCAGTGTATACGCAGAGAGTCAGTGTACAGGGAGAGTCAGTGTATAGGGAGAGGGTCAGTGTATAGGTAGAGTCAGTGCACAGGCAGAGAGTCAGTGTATACGTAGAGTCAGTGTATAGGGAGAGTCAGTGTATCGGGAGAGGGTCAGTGTATAGGGAGAGGGTCAGTGAATAGGGAGAGTCAGTGAATAGGGAGAGGGTCAGTGTATAGGGAGGGTCAGTGTACAGGGAGAGTCAGTGTGGAGGGAGAGTCAGTGTGGAGGGAGAGTCAGTGTGGAGGGAGAGTCAGTGTATAGGCAGAGAGTCAGTGTAAAGGGAGAGTCAGTGTATAGGCAGAGAGTCAGTGTATCGGGAGAGGGTCAGTGTGGAGGGAGAGTCAGTTTTTAGGGAGAGGGTCAGTGTACAGGGAGTGTCAGTGTATAGGGAGTGTCAGTGAAAAGGGAGAGTCAGTGAATAGGGAGAGTCAGTGTACAGGGAGAGTCAGTGTACAGGGAGAGTCAGTGTATCGGGAGAGGGTCAGTGTATCGGGAGAGTCAGTGTATAGGGAGAGGGTCAGTGTACAGGGAGGGTCAGTGTACAGGGAGGGTCAATGTGTTGGGAGAGGGTCAGTGAATAGGGAGAGTCAGTGTATAGGCAGAGAGTCAGTGTATCGGGAGAGGGTCAGTGTATAGGGAGAGTCAGTGTATAGGGACAGTCAGTGTATAGGGAGAGTCAGTATATAGGGAGAGGTTCAGTGTACAGGAAGAGAGTCAGTGTACAGGAAGAGAGTCAGTGTACAGGGTGAGTCAGTGTATAGGGAGAGTCAGTATATAGGGTGAGAGTCAGTGTATCGGGAGAGGGTCAGTGTACAGGGAGGGTCTGTGTATAGGGAGTGACAGTGAAAAGGGAGAGACAGTGTATAGGGAGAGTCAGTGAAAAGGCGGACTGTTAGTGTACAGGGAGAGTCAGTGAAAAGGGAGCGTCAGTGTATCGGGAGAGGGTCAGCGCATAGACAGAGAGTCAGTGTTTGGGAGAGGGTCAGTGTATAGGGAGAGTCAGTGAATAGGAAAGGGTCAGTGTAGAGGGAGAGAGTCAGTGGAGAAGGAGAGTCAGTGGAGAAGGAGAGTCAGTGTATAGGGAGAGTCAGTGTATAGGAAGAGATTCAGTGTATAGGGAGAGGATCAGTGTATAGGGAGAGAGTCAGTGTGTAGGGAGAGAGTCAGTGTACAGGGAGAGGGTTAGTGTATATGGAGAGTCAGTGTATAGGCAGAGAGTTAGTGTACAGGGAGAGTCAGTGTATAGGGAGAGGGTCAGTGTATAGGGAGAGTCAGTGCACAGGCAGAGAGTCAGTGTATAGGGAGAGTCAGTGTATAGGGAGAGTCAGTGTATAGGGAGAGTCAGTGTATCGGCAGAGAATCAGTGAAAAGGGAGAGTCAGTGTATCGGGAGAGGGTCAGTGTATAGGGAGAGGGTCAGTGAATAGGGAGAGTCAGTGAATAGGGAGAGGGTCAGTGTATAGGGAGGGTCAATGTATAGGGAGGGTCAGTGTACAGGGAGAGTCAGTGTGGAGGGAGAGTCAGTGTGGAGGGAGAGTCAGTGTGGAGGGAGAGTCAGTGTGGAGGGAGAGTCAGTGTGGAGGGAGAGTCAGTGAGGAGGGAGAGTCAGTGTATAGGCAGAGAGTCAGTGTAAACGGAGAGTAAGTGTATAGGCAGAGAGTCAGTGTATCGGGAGAGGGTCAGTGTGGAGGGAGAGTCAGTTTTTAGGGAGAGGGTCAGTGTACAGGGAGGGTCAGTGTATAGGGAGTGTCAGTGAAAAGGGAGAGTCAGTGAATAGGGAGAGGGTCAGTGTACAGGGAGGGTCAGTGTACAGGGAGGGTCAATGTGTTGGGAGAGGGTCAGTGTGTAGGGAGAGTCAGTGTATAGGGAGAGAGTCAGTGTTTCGGGAGAGGGTCAGTGTATAGGGAGAGGGTCAGTATATGGGGAGAGGGTCAGTGTATAGGGAGAGGGTTGGTGTACAGGGAGAGGGTCGGTGTACAGGGAGAGGGTCGGTGTATAGGGAGAGGGTCAATGTATAGGGAGAGGGTCAGTGTATAGGGAGAGGGTCAGTGTATAGGGAGGGGGTCAGTGTATAGGGAGAGTCAGTGTTTGGGAGAGAGTCAGTGTATAGGGAGAGTCTGTGTATAGGGAGAGGGTCAGTGTATAGTGGGAGTCAGTGAATAGGGAGAGGGTCAGTGTTTTGGGAGAGAGTCAGTGGAGAAGGAGAGTCAGTGTATAGGGAGAGAGTCAGTGTATAGGGAGAGAGTCAGTGTTTAGGGAGTCAGTGAATATGGAAAGGGTCAGTGAATAGGGAGAGTCAGTGTATAGGGAGAGTCAATGTACAGGCAGAGAGTCAGTGTATCGGGAGAGGGTCAGTGTATAGGGAGAGTCAGTGTATAGGGAGAGTCAGTGTATAGGGAGAGGGTCAGTGTACAGGGAGGGTCAGTGTACAGGGAGGGTCAGTGTACAGGGAGGGTCAGTGTATAGGCAGAGAGTCAGTGCATAGGGAGAGTCAGTATCTCGGCAGAGGGTCAGTGTATAGGGCGAGGGTCAGTGTCGAGGAAGAGAGTCAGTGTACAGGGTGAGTAAGTCAAAAGGGAGAGGGTCAGTGCATAGGCAGGGTCAGTGTATAGGGAGAGTCAGTGTATAGGGAGAGTCAGTGTATCGGGAGAGGGTCAGTGTATAGGAAGAGGGTCAATGTACAGGGTGAGTCAGTGTATAGGGAGAGAGTCAGTGTTTAGGGAGAGTCAGTGTATAGGGAGAGGGTCAGTGTATAGGGGGAGTGTCAGTGCATCGGGAGAGTCAGTGTATAGGGAGAGGGTCAGTGTACAGGGATGGTCAGTGTACAGGGAGGGTCAGTGTATAGGGAGAGTCAGTGTATAGGGAGAGTCAGTGTATCGGGAGAGGGTCAGTGTATAGGAAGAGGGTCAATGTACAGGGTGAGTCAGTGTATAGGGAGAGAGTCAGTGTTTAGGGAGAGTCAGTGTATAGGGAGAGGGTCAGTGTATAGGGGGAGTGTCAGTGCATCGGGAGAGTCAGTGTATAGGGAGAGGGTCAGTGTACAGGGATGGTCAGTGTACAGGGAGGGTCAGTGTACAGGGAGGGTCAGTGTATAGGCAGAGAGTCAGTGTATAGGGAGAGCCAGTATATAGGCAGAGGGTCAGTGTATAGGGAGAGTCAGTGTATAGGGAGAGGGTCAGTGTACAGGGAGCGTCTGTGTATAGGGAGTGTCAGTGAAAAGGGAGAGACAGTGTATAGGGAGAGTCAGTATATAGGAAGAGGGTCAGTTTATGGGGTGTGTCAGTGTATAGGGAGAGAGTCAGTGCACAGGGAGAGTCAGTATATAGGGAGTGTCAGTGAAAAGGGAAAGACAGTGTATAGGGAGAGTCAGTGTAAAGGGAAGGGTCAGTGTATACGGAGAGTCAGTGTATAGGCAGAGAGTCAGTGTATAGGGAGAGTCAGTGTATAGGGAGAGTCAGTGTATAGGGAGAGTCAGTGAATAGGGAGAGGGTCAGTGTATAGGGAAAGGGTCAGTGTATAGGGAGAGAGTCAGTGTATAGGGAGAGTCAGTGAATAGGGGGAGGGTGAATGTATAGGGAGAGTCAGTGAATAGGGAGAGGATCAGTGTATAGGGAGAGAGTCAGTGTATAGGGAGAGTCAGTGAATCGGGAAAGAGTCAGTGTATCGGGACAGTCAGTGAAAAGGGAGCGTCAGTGTATCGGGAGAGAGTCAGTGTAGTGGGAGAGTCAGTGTATAGGGAGAGAGTCAGTGTACAGGTTGAGTCAGTGTATAGGGAGAGTCAGTGTATATGGAGAGGGTCAGTGTATAGGAAGAGAGTCAGTGTACAGGGTGAGTAAGTGTATAGGGAGAGTGTCAGTGCACAGGCAGAGTCAGTGTATAGGGAGAGTCAGTGTATAGAGAGAGTCAGTGTATCGGGAGAGGGTCAGAGTATAGGAAGAGAGTCAATGTACAGGGTGAGTCAGTGTATAGGGAGAGAGTCAGTGTTTAGGGAGAGTCAGTGTATAGGGAGAGTCAATGTACAGGGTGAGTCAGTGTTTAGGGAGAGAGTCAGTGTTTAGGGAGAGTCAGTGTATAGGGAGAGAGTCAGTGTTTAGGGAGAGTCAGTGTATAGGGGGAGTGTCAGTGCATCGGGAGAGTCAGTGAATAGGGAGAGGGTCAGTGTGTAGGGAGTGTCAGTGTATAGGGAGAGTCAGTGTATAGGGAGAGGGTCAGTGTACAGGGAGTGTCAGTGTATAGGGAGAGGGTCAGTGCACAGGGAGAGTCAGTGTATAGGCAGTGTCAGTGAAAAGGGAGAGACAGTGTATAGGGAGAGGGTCAGTGTATAGGGAGAGTCAGTGTATAGGCAGAGGGTCAGTGTATAGGGAGAGTCAGTGTATAGGGAGAGTCAGTGTATAGGGAGAGTCAGTGAATAGGGAGAGGGTTAGTGTATAGGGAGAGTCAGTGTATAGGGAGAGTCAGTGTATAGGGAGAGGGTCAGTGTATAGGGAGAGTCAGTGTGTAGGCAGAGAGTCAGTGTATAGGGAGTCAGTGTGCAGGCAGAGAGTCAGTGTATCGGGAGGGGGTCAGTGTATAGGGAGAGTCAGTGTATAGGGAGAGTCAGTGTATAGGGAGAGTCAGTGTATAGGCAGAGAGTCAGTGTATAGGGAGAGTTAGTGAAAAGGGAGAGTCAGTGTATCGGCAGAGGGTCAGTGTAGAGGGAGAGTCAGTGTATAGGAAGAGAGTCAGTGTACAGGTTGAGTCAGTGCAGTGGGAGAGAGTCAGTGTTTAGAGAGAGTCAGTGTATAGGGAGAGAGTCAGTGTATAGGGAGAGAGTCAGTGTATAGGGAGAGAGTCAGTGTATAGGGAGAGTCAGTGAAAAGGCGGAGTGTTAGTGTACAGGGAGAGTCAGTGAAAAGGGAGCGTCAGTGTATCGGGAGAGGGTCAGTGTACAGGGAGGGTCAATGTACAGGGAGAGGGTCAGTGTAAAAGGGGGAGTCATTGTATAGGGAGAGGGTCAGTGTTCAGGGAGGGCCAGTGTATAGGGAGAGTCAGTGTACAGGGTGAGTCAGTGTTTCGGGAGAGAGTCAGTGTTTAGGGAGAGTCAGTGTATAGGGAGAGAATCAGTGTACAGGGTGAGTCAGTGTATAGGGAGAGAGTCAGTTTTTCGGGAGAGGATCAGTTTATCGGAAGAGAGTCAGTGTACAGGGTGAGTCAGTGTATAGGGAGAGAGTCAGTGTATTGGGAGAGCGTCAGTGCATAGACAGAGAGTCAGTGTTTCGGGAGAGTCAGTGTTTGGGAGAGAGTCAGTGTATAGGGAGAGTCAGTGTATAGGGAGAGGGTCAGTGTATAGGGAGAGTCAGTGAATAGGGAGAGGGTCAGTGTATAGGGAGAGTCACTGTATAGGGAGAGAGTCAGTGTTGAGGGAGAGTCAGTGAAAAGGAAGAGATTCAGTGTACAGGGAGAGGATCAGTGAAAAGGGAGAGAGTCAGTGTATAGGGAGAGAGTCAGTGTATAGGGAGAGAGTCAGTGTGCAGGGAGGGTCAGTATATAGGGAGTGTCAGTATATAGGGAAAGAGTCAGTGTATAGGGAGAGGGTCAGTGTATGGGGAGAGACTCAGTGGACAGGGAGAGGGTTAGTGTACAGGGAGAAGGTCAGTGCAGAGGGAGAGTCAGTGTATAGGAAGAGGATCAGTGTATAGAGAGAGAGTCAGTCTATAGGGAGAGATAGTGTATAGCGAGTGTCAGTGTATAGGAAGAGAGTCAGTGTACAGGTTGAGTCAGTGCAGTGAGAGAGAGTCAGTGTTTGGAGAGAGTCAGTGTATAGGGAGAGAGTCAGTGTATAGGGAGAGAGTCAGTGTATAGGGAGACAGTCAGTGTATAGGGAGAGAGTCAGTGTACAGGGTGAGTCAGTGTATAGGGAGAGAGTCAGTGTATAGGGAGAGAGTCAGTGTTTAGGGAGAGTCAGTGAATATGGAAAGGGTCAGTGTATAGGGAGAGTCAGTGTATAGGGAGAGTGTCAGTGTATAGGGAGAGTCAGTGTAGAGGCAGAGAGTCAGTGTATCGGGAGAGGGTCAGTGTATAGGGAGAGTCAGTGAATAGGGAGAGGGTCAGTGTACAGGGAGGGTCAGTCTATAGGGAGAGGGTCAGTGTATATTGAGAGGGTCAGTGTAGAGGAAGAGAGTCAGTGTACAGGTTGCGTCAGTGTATAGGGAGAGTCAGTGTATATGGAGAGGGTCAGTGTATAGGGAGAGTCAGTGTATAGGGAGAGTCAGTGTATCGGGAGAGGGTCAGTGTAAAGGGAGAGTCATTTTATAGGGAGAGGGTCAGTGTATAGGAAGAGAGTCAGTGTACAGGGTGAGTCAGTGTATAGGGAGAGAGTCTGTGTATAGGGAGAGAGTCAGTGTTTAGGGAGTGACAGGGAAAAGGGAGAGAACCAGTGAAAAGGGAGAGTCAGTGAATAGGCAGAGAGTCAGTGTATAGGCAGAGAGTCAGTGTATAGGCAGAGAGTCAGTGTATAGGCAGAGAGTCAGTGTATAGGGAGAGTCAGTGTTTCGGGAGAGGGTCAGTGTATAGGAAGAGAGTCAGTGTACAGGGTGAGTCAGTGTATAGGGAGAGAGTCAGTGTTTAGGGAGAGAGTCAGTGTTTAGGGAGTCAGTGAATATGGAAAGGGTCAGTGTATAGGGAGAGGGTCAGTGTATCGGGAGAGGGTCAGTGTATCGGGAGAGGGTCAGTGTATCGGGAGAGGGTCAGTGTATAGGGAGAGTCAGTGTACAGGGAGGGTCAGTGTACAGGGAGGGTCAGTGTACAGGGAGGGTCAGTGTATAGGCAGAGAGTCAGTGTATAGGGAGAGTCAGTATCTCGGCAGAGGGTCAGTGTACAGGGAGCGTCTGTGTATAGGGAGTGACAGTGAAAAGGGAGAGAGCCAGTGAAAAGGGAGAGTCAGTGAATAGGCAGAGAGTCAGTGTATAGGCAGAGAGTCAGTGTATAGGGAGAGTCAGTGAAAAGGCGGAGTGTTAGTGTACAAGGAGAGTCAGTGAAAAGGGAGCGTCAGTGTATCGGGAGAGGGTCAGTGTACAGGGAGGGTCAATGTACAGGGAGAGGGTCAGTGTAAAGGGAGAGTCATTGTATAGGGAGAGGGTCAGTGTTCAGGGAGGGTCAGTGTATAGGGAGAGTCAGTGTACAGGGTGAGTCAGTGTTTCGGGAGAGAGTCAGTGTTTAGGGAGAGTCAGTGTATAGGGAGAGAGTCAGTGTACAGGGTGAGTCAGTGTATAGGGAGAGGGTCAGTTTATCGGAAGAGAGTCAGTGTACAGGGTGAGTCAGTGTATAGGGAGAGAGTCAGTGTATAGGGAGAGAGTCAGTGTATTGGGAGAGCGTCAGGGCATAGACAGAGAGTCAGTGTTTCGGGAGAGTCAGTGTTTGGGAGAGAGTCAGTGTATAGGGAGAGTCAGTGTATAGGGAGAGGGTCAATGTATAGGGAGAGTCAGTGAATAGGGAGAGGGTCAGTGTATAGGGAGAGTCAGTGTATAGGGAGAGAGTCAGTGTTGAGGGAGAGTCAGTGAAAAGGAAGAGATTCAGTGTATAGGGAGAGGATCAGTGAAAAGGGAGAGAGTCAGTGTATAGGGAGAGAGTCAGTGTGCAGTGAGGGTCAGTATATAGGGAGGGTCAGTTTTTAGGGAAAGAGTCAGTGTATAGGGAGAGGGTCAGTGTATGGGGAGAGACTCAGTGGACAGGGAGAGGGTTAGTGTACAGGGAGAGGGTCAGTGCAGAGGGAGGGTCAGTGTATAGGAAGAGGATCAGTGTATGGAGAGAAAGTCAGTGTATAGGGAGAGGGTTAGTGTATAGGATGAGGGTCAGTGTTTAGCGATAGTCAGTGTATAGGGAGAGGGTCAGTGTATAGGGAGAGTCAGTGGAAAGGCAGAGAGTCAGCGTACAGGGAGGGTCAGTGTATAGCGAGTGTCAGTGAAAATGGAGAGACTGTGTATAGGGAGAGTCAGTGTATGGGGAGAGAGCCAGTGTATAGGGAGAGTCAGTGAATAGGCAGAGAGTCAGTGTATAGGATGAGTCAGTGTATAGGGAGAGTCAGTGTATAAGGAGAGTCAGTGAATAGGGAGAACGTCAGTGTATAGGGAGAGTCAGTGTAGAGGGAGAGTCAGTGTATAGGGAGAGTGTCAGTGTATAGGGAGAGTCAGTGTATAGGCAGAGAGTCAGTTTATAGGGAGAGTCAATGTACAGGCAGAGAGTCAGTGTATCGGGAGAGGGTCAGTGTATAGGGAGAGTCAGTGTATAGGGAGAGGGTCAGTGTACAGGGAGGGTCAGTGTACAGGGAGGGTCAGTGTACAGGGAGGGTCATAGGCAGAGAGTCAGTGTACAGGGAGAGGGTCAGTGTATAGGAAGAGAGTCAGTGTACAGGGTGAGTCAGTGTATAGGGAGAGAGTCAGTGTATAGGGAGAGAGTCAGTGTTTAGGGAGAGTCAGTGAATAGGCAGAGAGTCAGTGTATAGGCAGAGAGTCAGTGTATAGGGAGAGTCAGTGAAAAGGCGGAGTGTTAGTGTACAAGGAGAGTCAGTAAAAAGGGAGCGTCAGTGTATCGGGAGAGGGTCAGTGTACAGGGAGGGTCAATGTACAGGGAGAGGGTCAGAGTAAAGGGAGAGTCATTGTATAGGGAGAGGGTCAGTGTTCAGGGAGGGTCAGTGTATAGGGAGAGTCAGTGTACAGGGTGAGTCAGTGTATAGGGAGAGAGTCAGTTTTTAGGGAGAGGGTCAGTTTAACGGAAGAGAGTCAGTGTACAGGGTGAGTCAGTGTATAGGGAGAGAGTCAGTGTATTGGGAGAGCGTCAGGACATAGACAGAGAGTCAGTGTTTCGGGAGAGTCAGTGTTTGGGAGAGAGTCAGTGTATAGGGAGAGTCAGTGTTTCGGGAGAGGGTCAATGGAGGGAGAGTCAGTGAATAGGGAGAGGGTCAGTGTATAGGGAGAGTCAGTGTATAGGGAGAGTCAGTGTATAGGGAGAGAGTCAGTGTTGAGGGAGAGTCAGTGAAAAGGAAGAGATTCAGTGTATAGGGAGAGGATCAGTGAAAAGGGAGAGAGTCAGTGTATAGGGAGAGAGTCAGTGTGCAGGGAGGGTCAGTATATAGGGAGGGTCAGTTTTTAGGGAAAGAGTCAGTGTATAGGGAGAGGGTCAGTGTATGGGGAGAGACTCAGTGGACAGGGAGAGGGTTAGTGTACAGGGAGAGGGTCAGTGCAGAGGGAGAGTCAGTGTATAGGAAGAGGATCAGTGTATAGAGAGAGAGTCAGTGTATAGGGAGAGGGTAAGTGTATAGGGTGAGGGTCAGTGTTCAGCGATAGTCAGTGTATAGGGAGAGGGTCAGTGTATAGGGAGAGTCAGTGGAAAGGCAGAGAGTCAGCGTACAGGGAGGGTCAGTGTATAGCGAGTGTCAGTGAAAATGGAGAGACTGTGTATAGGGAGAGTCAGTGTATGGGGAGAGAGCCAGTGTATAGGGAGAGTCAGTGAATAGGGAGAGCGTCAGTGTATAGGGAGAGTCAGTGTATCGGCAGAGGGTCAGTGTAGAGGGAGAGTCAGTGTATAGGGAGAGAGTCAGTGTTTAGGGAGAGTCAGTGAATATGGAAAGGGTCAGTGTAGAGGGAGAGTCAGTGTATAGGGAGAGTGTCAGTGTATAGGGAGAGTCAGTGTATCGGCAGAGAGTCAGTTTATAGGGAGAGTCCATGTACAGGCAGAGAGTCAGTGTATCGGGAGAGGGTCAGTGTATAGGGAGAGTCAGTGTATAGGGAGAGGGTCAGTGTACAGGGAGGGTCAGTGTACAGGGAGGGTCAGTGTACAGGGAGGGTCAGTGAAAAGGCAGAGAGTCAGTGTATCGGGAGAGTCAGTATATAGGCAGAGGGTCAGTGTACAGGGAGCGTCTGTGAATAGGGAGTGACAGTGAAAAGGGAGAGAGCCAGTGAAAAGGGAGTATCAATGAATAGGCAGAGAGTCAGTGTATAGGCAGAGAGTCAGTGTACAGGGAGAGTCAGTGAAAAGGGAGCGTCAGTGTATCGGGAGAGGGTCAGTGTACAGGGAGGGTCAATGTACAGGGAGAGGGTCAGTGTAAAGGGAGAGTCATTGTATAGGGAGAGGGTCAGTGTTCAGGGAGGGTCAGTGTATAGGGAGAGTCAGTGTACAGGGTGAGTCAGTGTTTCGGGAGAGAGTCAGTGTTTAGGGAGAGTCAGTGTATAGGGAGAGAGTCAGTGTACAGGGTGAGTCAGTGTTTCGGGAGAGAGTCAGTGTATTGGGAGAGCGTCAGTGCATAGACAGAGAGTCAGTGTTTCGGGAGAGTCAGTGTTTGGGAGAGAGTCAGTGTATAGGGAGAGTCTGTGTGTAGAGAGAGTCTGTGTATAGGGAGAGGGTCAATGTATAGGGAGAGTCAGTGAATAGGGAGAGGGTCAGTGTATAGGGAGAGTCAGTGTATAGGGAGAGTCAGTGTATAGGGAGAGAGTCAGTGTTGAGGGAGAGTCAGTGAAAAGGAAGCGATTCAGTGTATAGGGAGAGGATCAGTGAAAAGGGAGAGAGTCAGGGTATAGGGAGAGAGTCAGTGTATAGGGAGAGTCAGTGAATAGGGAGAGAGTCAGTGTGCAGGGAGGGTCAGTATATAGGGAGGGTCAGTATATAGGGAAAGAGTCAGTGTATAGGGAGAGGGTCAGTGTATGGGGATAGACTCAGTGGACAGGGAGAGGGTTAGTGTACAGGGAGAGGGTCAGTGCAGAGGGAGAGTCAGTGTATAGGAAGAGGATCAGTTTATAGAGAGAGAGTCAGTGTATAGGGAGAGGGTTAGTGTTTAGGGTGAGGGTCAGTGTTTAGCGATAGTCAGTGTATAGGGAGAGGGTCAGTGTATAGGGAGAGTCAGTGGAAAGGCAGAGAGTCAGTGTACAGGGAGGGTCAGTGTATAGCGAGTGTCAGTGAAAAGGGAGAGACAGTGTATAGGGAGAGTCAGTGTATGGGGAGAGAGCCAGTGTATAGGGAGAGTCAGTGAATAGGCAGAGAGTCAGTGTACAGGGTGAGTCAGTGTATAGGGAGAGTCAGTGTATAAGGAGAGTCAGTGGAATGGCGGAGAGTCAGTGTATATGGAGAGTCAGTGTATAGGGAGAGTCAGTGGAAAGGCAGAGAGTCAGTGTACAGGGAGGGTCAGTGTATCGCGAGTGTCAGTGAAAAGGGAGAGACAGTGTATCGGGAGAGTCAGTGTATGGGGAGAGAGCCAGTGTATCGGGAGAGTCAGTGAATAGGCAGAGAGTCAGTGTACAGGGTGAGTCAGTGTATAGGGAGAGTCAGTGAATATGGAAAGGGTCAGTGTCTAGGGAGAGTCAGTGTATTGGGAGAGTGTCAGTGTATAGGGAGAGTCAGTGTATAGGCAGAGGGTCAGTGTATAGAGAGAGTCAGTGTATAGGGAGAGTCAGTGTATAGGGAGAGTCAGTGTATAGGGAGAGTCAGTGAATAGGGAGAGGGTTAGTGTATAGGGAGAGTCAGTGTATAGGGAGAGTCAGTGTATAGGGAGAGGGTCAGTGTATAGGGAGAGTCAGTGTGTAGGCAGAGAGTCAGTGTATAGGGAGTCAGTGTGCAGGCAGAGAGTCAGTGTATCGGGAGGGGGTCAGTGTATAGGGAGAGTCAGTGTATAGGGAGAGTCAGTGTATAGGGAGAGTCAGTGTATAGGCAGAGAGTCAGTGTATAGGGAGAGTTAGTGAAAAGGGAGAGTCAGTGTATCGGCAGAGGGTCAGTGTAGAGGGAGAGTCAGTGTATAGGAAGAGAGTCAGTGTACAGGTTGAGTCAGTGCAGTGGGAGAGAGTCAGTGTTTAGAGAGAGTCAGTGTATAGGGAGAGAGTCAGTGTATAGGGAGAGAGTCAGTGTACAGGGAGAGGGTCAGTGTATAGGAAGAGAGTCAGTGTACAGGGTGAGTCAGTGTATAGGGAGAGAGTCAGTGTATAGGGAGAGAGTCAGTGTTTAGGGAGAGTCAGTGAATAGGCAGAGAGTCAGTGTATAGGCAGAGAGTCAGTGTATAGGGAGAGTCAGTGAAAAGGCGGAGTGTTAGTGTACAGGGAGAGTCAGTGAAAAGGGAGCGTCAGTGTATCGGGAGAGGGTCAGTGTACAGGGAGGGTCAATGTACAGGGAGAGGGTCAGTGTAAAAGGGGGAGTCATTGTATAGGGAGAGGGTCAGTGTTCAGGGAGGGCCAGTGTATAGGGAGAGTCAGTGTACAGGGTGAGTCAGTGTTTCGGGAGAGAGTCAGTGTTTAGGGAGAGTCAGTGTATAGGGAGAGAATCAGTGTACAGGGTGAGTCAGTGTATAGGGAGAGAGTCAGTTTTTCGGGAGAGGATCAGTTTATCGGAAGAGAGTCAGTGTACAGGGTGAGTCAGTGTATAGGGAGAGAGTCAGTGTATTGGGAGAGCGTCAGTGCATAGACAGAGAGTCAGTGTTTCGGGAGAGTCAGTGTTTGGGAGAGAGTCAGTGTATAGGGAGAGTCAGTGTATAGGGAGAGGGTCAGTGTATAGGGAGAGTCAGTGAATAGGGAGAGGGTCAGTGTATAGGGAGAGTCACTGTATAGGGAGAGAGTCAGTGTTGAGGGAGAGTCAGTGAAAAGGAAGAGATTCAGTGTTGAGGGAGAGGATCAGTGAAAAGGGAGAGAGTCAGTGTATAGGGAGAGAGTCAGTGTGCAGGGAGGGTCAGTATATAGGGAGTGTCAGTATATAGGGAAAGAGTCAGTGTATAGGGAGAGGGTCAGTGTATGGGGAGAGACTCAGTGGACAGGGAGAGGGTTAGTGTACAGGGAGAAGGTCAGTGCAGAGGGAGCGTCAGTGTATAGGAAGAGGATCAGTGTATAGAGAGAGAGTCAGTCTATAGGAAGAGTCAGTGTATGGGGAGAGAGCCAGTGTATAGGGAGAGTCAGTGTATAGGGAGAGGGTCAGTGCATAGGGAGAGTCAGTGGAAAGGCAGAGAGTCAGTGTACAGGGAGGGTCAGTGTATAGCGAGTGTCAGTGTATAGGAAGAGAGTCAGTGTACAGGTTGAGTCAGTGCAGTGAGAGAGAGTCAGTGTTTGGAGAGAGTCAGTGTATAGGGAGAGAGTCAGTGTATAGGGAGAGAGTCAGTGTATAGGGAGAGAGTCAGTGTGCAGGGTGAGTCAGTGTATAGGGAGAGTCAGTGTATAGGGAGAGTCAGTGTATAGGGAGAGTCAGTGTATAGGGAGAGTCAGTGTATAGGGAGAGGGTCAGTGTATAGGGAGAGGGTCAGTGTATAGGGAGAGGGTCAGTGTATAGGGAGAGGGTCAGTGTACAGGGAGGGTCAGTGTATGGGGAGAGAGCCAGTGAAAAGGGAGAGTCAGTGAATAGGCAGTGAGTCAGTGTATAGGGAGAGTCAGTGTATAGGGAGAGTCAGTGTATAGGGAGAGTCAGTGTATCGGGAGGGTCAGTATATAGGGAGGGTCAGTGTATAGGGAGAGGTTCAGTGTACAGGAAGAGAGTCAGTGTACAGGGTGAGTCAGTGTATAGGGAGAGTCAGTGTATAGGCAGAGAGTCAGTGTATCGGGAGAGTCAGTGAAAAGGCGGAGTGTTCGTGTAGACGGAGAGTCAGTGAAAAGGGAGGGTCAGTGTATAGGAAGAGAGTCAGTGTACAGGGTGAGTCAGTGTATAGGGAGAGAGTCAGTGTATAGGGAGAGAGTCAGTGTATAGGGAGAGAGTCAGTGTATAGGGAGAGAGTCAGTGTTTAGGGAGAGTCAGTGAATATGGAAAGGGTCAGTGTATAGGGAGAGTCAGTGTATAGGGAGAGTGTCAGTGTATAGGGAGAGTCAGTGTAGAGGCAGAGAGTCAGTGTATCGGGAGAGGGTCAGTGTATAGGGAGAGTCAGTGAATAGGGAGAGGGTCAGTGTACAGGGAGGGTCAGTCTATAGGGAGAGGGTCAGTGTATATTGAGAGGGTCAGTGTAGAGGAAGAGAGTCAGTGTACAGGTTGAGTCAGTGTATAGGGAGAGTCAGTGTATATGGAGAGGGTCAGTGTATAGGGAGAGTCAGTGTATAGGGAGAGTCAGTGTATCGGGAGAGGGTCAGTGTACAGGGTGAGTCAGTGTATAGGGAGAGAGTCTGTGTATAGGGAGAGAGTCAGTGTTTAGGGAGAGTCAGTGAATATGGAAAGGGTCAGTGTATAGGGAGAGTCAGTGTATAGGGAGAGTGTCAGTGTATAGGGAGAGTCAGTGTATCGGCAGAGAGTCAGTTTATAGGGAGAGTCAGTGTATAGACAGAGAGTCAGTGTTTCGGGAGAGTCAGTATATAGGCAGAGGGTCAGTGTACAGGGAGCGTCTGTGTATAGGGAGTGACAGTGAAAAGGGAGAGAGCCAGTGAAAAGGGAGAGTCAGTGAATAGGCAGAGAGTCAGTGTATAGGCAGAGAGTCAGTGTATAGGCAGAGAGTCAGTGTATAGGCAGAGAGTCAGTGTATAGGGAGAGTCAGTGTTTCGGGAGAGGGTCAGTGTATAGAAAGAGAGTCAGTGTACAGGGTGAGTCAGTGTATAGGGAGAGAGTCAGTGTTTAGGGAGAGAGTCAGTGTTTAGGGAGTCAGTGAATATGGAAAGGGTCAGTGTATAGGGAGAGGGTCAGTGTATCGGGAGAGGGTCAGTGTATCGGGAGAGGGTCAGTGTATAGGGAGAGTCAGTGTATAGGGAGAGTCAGTGTACAGGGAGGGTCAGTGTACAGGGAGGGTCAGTGTACAGGGAGGGTCAGTGTATAGGCAGAGAGTCAGTGTATAGGGAGAGTCAGTATCTCGGCAGAGGGTCAGTGTACAGGGAGCGTCTGTGTATAGGGAGTGACAGTGAAAAGGGAGAGAGCCAGTGAAAAGGGAGAGTCAGTGAATAGGCAGAGAGTCAGTGTATAGGCAGAGAGTCAGTGTATAGGGAGAGTCAGTGAAAAGGGAGCGTCAGTGTATCGGGAGAGGGTCAGTGTACAGGGAGGGTCAATGTACAGGGAGAGGGTCAGTGTAAAGGGAGAGTCATTGTATAGGGAGAGGGTCAGTGTTCAGGGAGGGTCAGTGTATAGGGAGAGTCAGTGTACAGGGTGAGTCAGTGTTTCGGGAGAGAGTCAGTGTTTAGGGAGAGTCAGTGTATAGGGAGAGAGTCAGTGTACAGGGTGAGTCAGTGTATAGGGAGAGGGTCAGTTTATCGGAAGAGAGTCAGTGTACAGGGTGAGTCAGTGTATAGGGAGAGAGTCAGTGTATAGGGAGAGAGTCAGTGTATTGGGAGAGCGTCAGGGCATAGACAGAGAGTCAGTGTTTCGGGAGCGTCAGTGTTTGGGAGAGAGTCAGTGTATAGGGAGAGTCAGTGTATAGGGAGAGGGTCAATGTATAGGGAGAGTCAGTGAATAGGGAGAGGGTCAGTGTATAGGGAGAGAGTCAGTGTTGAGGGAGAGTCAGTGAAAAGGAAGAGATTCAGTGTATAGGGAGAGGATCAGTGAAAAGGGAGAGAGTCAGTGTATAGGGAGAGAGTCAGTGTGCAGTGAGGGTCAGTATATAGGGAGGGTCAGTTTTTAGGGAAAGAGTCAGTGTATAGGGAGAGGGTCAGTGTATGGGGAGAGACTCAGTGGACAGGGAGAGGGTTAGTGTACAGGGAGAGGGTCAGTGCAGAGGGAGAATCAGTGTATAGGAAGAGGATCACTGTATGGAGAGAGAGTCAGTGTATAGGGAGAGGGTTAGTGTATAGGATGAGGGTCAGTGTTTAGCGATAGTCAGTGTATAGGGAGAGGGTCAGTGTATAGGGAGAGTCAGTGGAAAGGCAGAGAGTCAGCGTACAGGGAGGGTCAGTGTATAGCGAGTGTCAGTGAAAATGGAGAGACTGTGTATAGGGAGAGTCAGTGTATGGGGAGAGAGCCAGTGTATAGGGAGAGTCAGTGAATAGGCAGAGAGTCAGTGTATAGGATGAGTCAGTGTATAGGGAGAGTCAGTGTATAAGGAGAGTCAGTGAATAGGGAGAGCGTCAGTGTTTAGGGAGAGTCAGTGTAGAGGGAGAGTCAGTGTATAGGGAGAGTGTCAGTGTATAGGGAGAGTCAGTGTATAGGCAGAGAGTCAGTTTATAGGGAGAGTCAATGTACAGGCAGAGAGTCAGTGTATCGGGAGAGGGTCAGTGTATAGGGAGAGTCAGTGTATAGGGAGAGGGTCAGTGTACAGGGAGAGTCAGTGTATAGGCAGAGAGTCAGTTTATAGGGAGAGTCAATGTACAGGCAGAGAGTCAGTGTATAGGGAGAGTCAGTGTATAGGGAGAGTCAGTGTATAGGGAGAGTCAGTGTATAGGGAGAGGGTCAGTGTATAGGGAGAGGGTCAGTGTATAGGGAGAGGGTCAGTGTATAGGGAGAGGGTCAGTGTACAGGGAGGGTCAGTGTATGGGGAGAGAGCCAGTGAAAAGGGAGAGTCAGTGAATAGGCAGTGAGTCAGTGTATAGGGAGAGTCAGTGTATAGGGAGAGTCAGTGTATAGGGAGAGTCAGTGTATCGGGAGGGTCAGTATATAGGGAGGGTCAGTGTATAGGGAGAGGTTCAGTGTACAGGAAGAGAGTCAGTGTACAGGGTGAGTCAGTGTATATGGAGAGTCAGTGTATAGGCAGAGAGTCAGTGTATCGGGAGAGTCAGTGAAAAGGCGGAGTGTTCGTGTAGACGGAGAGTCAGTGAAAAGGGAGGGTCAGTGTATAGGAAGAGAGTCAGTGTACAGGGTGAGTCAGTGTATAGGGAGAGAGTCAGTGTATAGGGAGAGAGTCAGTGTATAGGGAGAGAGTCAGTGTATAGGGAGAGAGTCAGTGTTTAGGGAGAGTCAGTGAATATGGAAAGGGTCAGTGTATAGGGAGAGTCAGTGTATAGGGAGAGTGTCAGTGTAGAGGCAGAGAGTCAGTGTATCGGGAGAGGGTCAGTGTATAGGGAGAGTCAGTGAATAGGGAGAGGGTCAGTGTACAGGGAGGGTCAGTCTATAGGGAGAGGGTCAGTGTATATTGAGAGGGTCAGTGTAGAGGAAGAGAGTCAGTGTACAGGTTGAGTCAGTGTATAGGGAGAGTCAGTGTATATGGAGAGGGTCAGTGTATAGGGAGAGTCAGTGTATAGGGAGAGTCAGTGTATCGGGAGAGGGTCAGTGTACAGGGTGAGTCAGTGTATAGGGAGAGAGTCTGTGTATAGGGAGAGAGTCAGTGTTTAGGGAGAGTCAGTGAATATGGAAAGGGTCAGTGTATAGGGAGAGTCAGTGTATAGGGAGAGTGTCAGTGTATAGGGAGAGTCAGTGTATCGGCAGAGAGTCAGTTTATAGGGAGAGTCAGTGTATAGACAGAGAGTCAGTGTTTCGGGAGAGTCAGTATATAGGCAGAGGGTCAGTGTACAGGGAGCGTCTGTGTATAGGGAGTGACAGTGAAAAGGGAGAGAGCCAGTGAAAAGGGAGAGTCAGTGAATAGGCAGAGAGTCAGTGTATAGGCAGAGAGTCAGTGTATAGGCAGAGAGTCAGTGTATAGGCAGAGAGTCAGTGTATAGGGAGAGTCAGTGTTTCGGGAGAGGGTCAGTGTATAGAAAGAGAGTCAGTGTACAGGGTGAGTCAGTGTATAGGGAGAGAGTCAGTGTTTAGGGAGAGAGTCAGTGTTTAGGGAGTCAGTGAATATGGAAAGGGTCAGTGTATAGGGAGAGGGTCAGTGTATCGGGAGAGGGTCAGTGTATCGGGAGAGGGTCAGTGTATAGGGAGAGTCAGTGTATAGGGAGAGTCAGTGTACAGGGAGGGTCAGTGTACAGGGAGGGTCAGTGTACAGGGAGGGTCAGTGTATAGGCAGAGAGTCAGTGTATAGGGAGAGTCAGTATCTCGGCAGAGGGTCAGTGTACAGGGAGCGTCTGTGTATAGGGAGTGACAGTGAAAAGGGAGAGAGCCAGTGAAAAGGGAGAGTCAGTGAATAGGCAGAGAGTCAGTGTATAGGCAGAGAGTCAGTGTATAGGGAGAGTCAGTGAAAAGGGAGCGTCAGTGTATCGGGAGAGGGTCAGTGTACAGGGAGGGTCAATGTACAGGGAGAGGGTCAGTGTAAAGGGAGAGTCATTGTATAGGGAGAGGGTCAGTGTTCAGGGAGGGTCAGTGTATAGGGAGAGTCAGTGTACAGGGTGAGTCAGTGTTTCGGGAGAGAGTCAGTGTTTAGGGAGAGTCAGTGTATAGGGAGAGAGTCAGTGTACAGGGTGAGTCAGTGTATAGGGAGAGGGTCAGTTTATCGGAAGAGAGTCAGTGTACAGGGTGAGTCAGTGTATAGGGAGAGAGTCAGTGTATAGGGAGAGAGTCAGTGTATTGGGAGAGCGTCAGGGCATAGACAGAGAGTCAGTGTTTCGGGAGCGTCAGTGTTTGGGAGAGAGTCAGTGTATAGGGAGAGTCAGTGTATAGGGAGAGGGTCAATGTATAGGGAGAGTCAGTGAATAGGGAGAGGGTCAGTGTATAGGGAGAGAGTCAGTGTTGAGGGAGAGTCAGTGAAAAGGAAGAGATTCAGTGTATAGGGAGAGGATCAGTGAAAAGGGAGAGAGTCAGTGTATAGGGAGAGAGTCAGTGTGCAGTGAGGGTCAGTATATAGGGAGGGTCAGTTTTTAGGGAAAGAGTCAGTGTATAGGGAGAGGGTCAGTGTATGGGGAGAGACTCAGTGGACAGGGAGAGGGTTAGTGTACAGGGAGAGGGTCAGTGCAGAGGGAGAATCAGTGTATAGGAAGAGGATCACTGTATGGAGAGAGAGTCAGTGTATAGGGAGAGGGTTAGTGTATAGGATGAGGGTCAGTGTTTAGCGATAGTCAGTGTATAGGGAGAGGGTCAGTGTATAGGGAGAGTCAGTGGAAAGGCAGAGAGTCAGCGTACAGGGAGGGTCAGTGTATAGCGAGTGTCAGTGAAAATGGAGAGACTGTGTATAGGGAGAGTCAGTGTATGGGGAGAGAGCCAGTGTATAGGGAGAGTCAGTGAATAGGCAGAGAGTCAGTGTATAGGATGAGTCAGTGTATAGGGAGAGTCAGTGTATAAGGAGAGTCAGTGAATAGGGAGAGCGTCAGTGTATAGGGAGAGTCAGTGTAGAGGGAGAGTCAGTGTATAGGGAGAGTGTCAGTGTATAGGGAGAGTCAGTGTATAGGCGGAGAGTCAATGTACAGGCAGAGAGTCAGTGTATCGGGAGAGGGTCAGTGTATAGGGAGAGTCAGTGTATAGGGAGAGGGTCAGTGTACAGGGAGGGTCAGTGTACAGGGAGGGTCAGTGTACAGGGAGGGTCAGTGTACAGGGAGGGTCATAGGCAGAGAGTCAGTGTACAGGGAGAGTCAGTCTATAGGCAGAGGGTCAGTGTACAGGGAGCGTCTGTGAATAGGGAGTGACAGTGAAAAGGGTGAGAGCCAGTGAAAAGGGAGAGTCAGTGAATAGGCAGAGAGTCAGTGTATAGGCAGAGAGTCAGTGTACAGGGAGAGTCAGTGAAAAGGGAGAGTCAGTGTATCGGCAGAGGGTCAGTGTAGAGGGAGAGTCAGTGTATAGGAAGAGAGTCAGTGTACAGGTTGAGTCAGTGCAGTGGGAGAGAGTCGGTGTTTAGAGAGAGTCAGTGTATAGGGAGAGAGTCAGTGTACAGGGAGAGACAGTGCAAAGGGAGAGTCAGTGTTTCGGGAGAGGGTCAATGTATAGGAAGAGAGTCAGTGTACAGGGTGAGTCAGTGTATCGGGAGAGAGTCAGTGTATAGGGAGAGAGTCAGTGTTTAGGGAGAGTCAGTGAATATGGAAAGGGTCAGTGTATAGGGAGAGTCAGTGTATAGGGAGAGTGTCAGTGTATAGGGAGAGTCAGTGTATAGGGAGAGTCAGTGTATCGGCAGAGAGTCAGTTTATAGGGAGAGTCAATGTACAGGCAGAGAGTCAGTGTATAGGCAGAGAGTCAGTGTATAGGGAGAGTCAGTATATAGGCAGAGGGTCAGTGTAAAGGGAGCGTCTGTGTATAGGGAGTGACAGTGAAAAGGGAGAGAGCCAGTGAAAAGGGACAGTGAATAGGCAGAGAGTCAGTGTATAGGCAGAGAGTCAGTGTATAGGGAGAGTCAGTGTTTCGGGAGAGGGTCAGTGTATAGGAAGAGAGTCAGTGTACAGGGTGAGTCAGTGTATAGGGAGAGAGTCAGTGTATAGGGAGAGAGTCAGTGTTTAGGGAGTCAGTGAATATGGAAAGGGTCAGTGTATAGGGAGAGTCAGTGTATAGGCAGAGAGTCAGTTTATAGGGAGAGTCAATGTACAGGCAGAGAGTCAGTGTATCGGGAGAGGGTCAGTGTATAGGGAGAGTCAGTGTATAGGGAGAGTCAGTGTATAGGGAGAGGGTCAGTGTACAGGGAGGGTCAGTGTACAGGGAGGGTCAGTGTACAGGGAGGGTCAGTGTACAGGGAGGGTCAGTGTACAGGGAGGGTCAGTGTATAGGCAGAGCGTCAGTGTATAGGGAGAGTCAGTATCTCGGCAGAGGGTCAGTGTACAGGGAGCGTCTGTGTATAGGGAGTGACAGTGAAAAGGGAGAGAGGCAGTGAAAAGGGAGAGTCAGTGAATAGGCAGAGAGTCAGTGTATAGGCAGAGAGTCAGTGTATAGGGAGAGTCAGTGAAAAGGCGGAGTGTTAGTGTACAAGGAGAGTCAGTGAAAAGGGAGCGTCAGTGTATCGGGAGAGGGTCAGTGTACAGGGAGGGTCAATGTACAGGGAGAGGGTCAGTGTAAAGAGAGAGTCATTGTATAGGGAGAGGGTCAGTGTTCAGGGAGGGTCAGTGTATCGGGAGAGTCAGTGTACAGGGTGAGTCAGTGTATAGGGAGAGAGTCAGTTTTTAGGGAGAGGGTCAGTTTAACGGAAGAGAGTCAGTGTACAGGGTGAGTCAGTGTATAGGGAGAGAGTCAGTGTATTGGGAGAGCGTCAGGACATAGACAGAGAGTCAGTGTTTCGGGAGAGTCAGTGTTTGGGAGAGAGTCAGTGTATAGGGAGAGTCAGTGTTTCGGGAGAGGGTCAATGTATAGGGAGAGTCAGTGAATAGGGAGAGGGTCAGTGTATAGGGAGAGTCAGTGTATAGGGAGAGAGTCAGTGTTGAGGGAGAGTCAGTGAAAAGGAAGAGATTCAGTGTAGAGGGAGAGGATCAGTGAAAAGGGAGAGAGTCAGTGTATAGGGAGAGAGTCAGTGTATGGGGAGAGACTCAGTGGACAGGGAGAGGGTTAGTGTACAGGGAGAGGGTCAGTGCAGAGGGAGAGTCAGTGTATAGGAAGAGGATCAGTGTATAGAGAGAGAGTCAGTGTATAGGGAGAGGGTTAGTGTATGGGGAGAGACTCAGTGGACAGGGAGAGGGTTAGTGTACAGGGAGAGGGTCAGTGCAGAGGGAGAGTCAGTGTATAGGAAGAGGATCAGTGTATAGAGAGAGAGTCAGTGTATAGGGAGAGGGTTAGTGTATAGGGTGAGGGTCAGTGTTCAGCGATAGTCAGTGTATAGGGAGAGGGTCAGTGTATAGGGAGAGTTAGTGGAAAGGCAGAGAGTCAGCGTACAGGGAGGGTCAGTGTATAGCGAGTGTCAGTGAAAATGGAGAGACTGTGTATAGGGAGAGTCAGTGTATGGGGAGAGAGCCAGTGTATAGGGAGAGTCAGTGAATAGGGAGAGCGTCAGTGTATAGGGAGAGTCAGTGTATAGGGAGAGTCAGTGTATCGGCAGAGGGTCAGTGTAGAGGGAGAGTCAGTGTATAGGGAGAGAGTCAGTGTTTAGGGAGAGTCAGTGAATATGGAAAGGGTCAGTGTAGAGGGAGAGTCAGTGTATAGGGAGAGTGTCAATGTATCGGCAGAGAGTCAGTTTATAGGGAGAGTCCATGTACAGGCAGAGAGTCAGTGTATCGGGAGAGGGTCAGTGTATAGGGAGAGTCAGTGTATAGGGAGAGGGTCAGTGTACAGGGAGGGTCAGTGTACAGGGAGGGTCAGTGTACAGGGAGGGTCAGTGAAAAGGCAGAGAGTCAGTGTATCGGGAGAGTCAGTATATAGGCAGAGGGTCAGTGTACAGGGAGCGTCTGTGAATAGGGAGTGACAGTGAAAAGGGAGAGAGCCAGTGAAAAGGGAGTGTCAGTGAATAGGCAGAGAGTCAGTGTATAGGCAGAGAGTCAGTGTACAGGGAGAGTCAGTGAAAAGGGAGCGTCAGTGAATCGGGAGAGGGTCAGTGTACAGGGAGGGTCAATGTACAGGGAGAGGGTCAGTGTAAAGGGAGAGTCATTGTATAGGGAGAGGGTCAGTGTTCAGGGAGGGTCAGTGTATAGGGAGAGTCAGTGTACAGGGTGAGTCAGTGTTTCGGGAGAGAGTCAGTGTTTAGGGAGAGTCAGTGTATAGGGAGAGAGTCAGTGTACAGGGTGAGTCAGTGTTTCGGGAGAGAGTCAGTGTATTGGGAGAGCGTCAGTGCATAGACAGAGAGTCAGTGTTTCGGGAGAGTCAGTGTTTGGGAGAGAGTCAGTGCATAGACAGAGAGTCAGTGTTTCGGGAGAGTCAGTGTTTGGGAGAGAGTCAGTGTATAGGGAGAGTCTGTGTATAGAGAGAGTCTGTGTATAGGGAGAGGGTCAATGTATAGGGAGAGTCAGTGAATAGGGAGAGGGTCAGTGTATAGGGAGAGTCAGTGTATAGGGAGAGTCAGTGTATAGGGAGAGAGTCAGTGTTGAGGGAGAGTCAGTGAAAAGGAAGCGATTCAGTGTATAGGGAGAGGATCAGTGAAAAGGGAGAGAGTCAGTGTATAGGGAGAGAGTCAGTGTATAGGGAGAGTCAGTGAATAGGGAGAGAGTCAGTGTGCAGGGAGGGTCAGTATATAGGGAGGGTCAGTATATAGGGAAAGAGTCAGTGTATAGGGAGAGGGTCAGTGTATGGGGATAGACTCAGTGGACAGGGAGAGGGTTAGTGTACAGGGAGAGGGTCAGTGCAGAGGGAGAGTCAGTGTATAGGAAGAGGATCAGTTTATAGAGAGAGAGTCAGTGTATAGGGAGAGGGTTAGTGTATAGGGTGAGGGTCAGTGTTTAGCGATAGTCAGTGTATAGGGAGAGGGTCAGTGTATAGGGAGAGTCAGTGGAAAGGCAGAGAGTCAGTGTACAGGGAGGGTCAGTGTATAGCGAGTGTCAGTGAAAAGGGAGAGACAGTGTATAGGGAGAGTCATTGTATGGGGAGAGAGCCAGTGTATAGGGAGAGTCAGTGAATAGGCAGAGAATCAGTGTACAGGGTGAGTCAGTGTATAGGGAGAGTCAGTGTATAAGGAGAGTCAGTGGAATGGCGGAGAGTCAGTGTATATGGAGAGTCAGTGTATAGGGAGAGTCAGTGGAAAGGCAGAGAGTCAGTGTACAGGGAGGGTCAGTGTATCGCGAGTGTCAGTGAAAAGGGAGAGACAGTGTATCGGGAGTGTCAGTGTATGGGGAGAGAGCCAGTGTATCGGGAGAGTCAGTGAATAGGCAGAGAGTCAGTGTACAGGGTGAGTCAGTGTATAGGGAGAGTCAGTGTTTCGGGAGAGGGTCAGTGTATAGGAAGAGAGTCAGTGTACAGGGTGAGTCAGTGTATAGGGAGAGAGTCAGTGTATAGGAAGAGAGTCAGTGTTTAGGGAGTCAGTGAATATGGAAAGGGTCAGTGTATAGGGAGAGTCAGTGTATAGGCAGAGAGTCAGTTTATAGGGAGAGTCAATGTACAGGCAGAGAGTCAGTGTATCGGGAGAGGGTCAGTGTATAGGGAGAGTCAGTGTATAGGGAGAGTCAGTGTATAGGGAGAGGGTCAGTGTACAGGGAGGGTCAGTGTACAGGGAGGGTCAGTGTACAGGGAGGGTCAGTGTACAGGGAGGGTCAGTGTATAGGCAGAGCGTCAGTGTATAGGGAGAGTCAGTATCTCGGCAGAGGGTCAGTGTACAGGGAGCGTCTGTGTATAGGGAGTGACAGTGAAAAGGGAGAGAGCCAGTGAAAAGGGAGAGTCAGTGAATAGGCAGAGAGTCAGTGTATAGGCAGAGAGTCAGTGTATAGGGAGAGTCAGTGAAAAGGCGGAGTGTTAGTGTACAAGGAGAGTCAGTGAAAAGGGAGCGTCAGTGTATCGGGAGAGGGTCAGTGTACAGGGAGGGTCAATGTACAGGGAGAGGGTCAGTGTAAAGGGAGAGGGTCAGTGTTCAGGGAGGGTCAGTGTATAGGGAGAGTCAGTGTACAGGGTGAGTCAGTGTATAGGGAGAGAGTCAGTTTTTAGGGAGAGGGTCAGTTTAACGGAAGAGAGTCAGTGTACTGGGTGAGTCAGTGTATAGGGAGAGAGTCAGTGTATAGGGAGAGTCAGTGAATAGGGAGAGAGTCAGTGTGCAGGGAGGGTCAGTCTATCGGGAGAGAGTCAGTGTATCGGCAGAGAGTCAGTGAAAAGGGAGAGTCAGTGTATCGGTAGAGGGTCAGTGTATAGGGAGAGGGTCAGTGAATAGGGAGAGGGTCAGTGTATAGGGAGGGTCAGTGTACAGGGAGAGTCAGTGTGGAGGGAGAGTCAGTGTGGAGGGAGAGTCAGTGTGGAGGGAGAGTCAGTGTGGAGGGAGAGTCAGTGTTTAGCGAGAGGGTCAGTGTACAGGGAGGGTCAGTGTATAAGGAGTGTCAGTGAAAAGGGAGAGACAGTGTATAGGGAGAGACTCAGTGTTTAGGGAGAGTCAGTGAATAGGGAGAGTCAGTGAATAGGGAGAGTCAGTGAATAGGGAGAGTCAGTGAATAGGGAGAGTCAGTGAATAGGGAGAGGGTCAGTGTATAGGGAGAGTCAATGTGTTGGGAGAGGGTCAGTGTAGAGGGAGAGTCAGTGTATAGGGAGAGAGTCAGTGTTTCGGGAGAGGGTCAGTTTATCGGGAGAGGGTCAGTGAATAGGGAGAGGGTCAGTGAATAGGGAGAGGGTCAGTGTATAGGGAGAGGGTCAGTGTTTCGGGAGGGGGTCAGTGTTTCGGGAGGGGGTCAGTGTTTCGGGAGGGGGTCAGTGTTTCGGGAGTCAGTGTTTGGGAGAGAGTCAGTGTATAGGAAGAGTCTGTGTATAGGGAGCGGGTCAGTGTATAGGGAGAGTCAGTGAATAGGGAGAGTCAGTGAATAGGGAGAGGGTCAGTGTATCGGGAGAGTCAGTGTATAGGCAGAGAGTCAGTGAACAGGGAGAGTCAGTGAATAGGGAGAGGGTCAGTGTATAGGGAGAGGGTCAGTGTACAGGTAGAGGGTTAGTGTACAGGGAGAGCGTTAGTGTACAGGGTGAGGGTCAGTGTTTAGCGATATTCAGTGTTTCGGGAGAGGGTCAGTGTATATGGAGAGTCAGTGTATAGGCAGAGAATCAGTGTACAGGGAGAGTCAGTGAATAGGGAGAGGGTCAGTGTACCGGTAGAGTCAGTGTGTAGGGAGAGAGTCAGTGTGTAGGGAGAGAGTCAGTGTGTAGGGAGAGAGTCAGTGTGTAGGCAGAGAGTCAGTGTGTAGGCAGAGAGTCAGTGTGTAGGCAGAGAGTCAGTGTATAAGGAGAGTCAGTGGAATGGCGGAGAGTCAGTGGAATGGCGGAGAGTCAGTGGAATGGCGGAGAGTCAGTGTATTTGGAGAGTCAGTGAAAAGGGAGAGTCAGTGTATCGGGAGAGGGTCAGTGTATAGGGGGAGAGTCAGTGTATAGGGGGGGAGGCAGTGTATAGGAAGAGGGTCAGTGTATAGGGAGTGTCAGTGTATAGGGAGAGGGTCAGTGTCGAGGGAGAATCAGTGTAACGGCAGAGAGTCAGTGAAAAGGGAGAGTCAGTGTATAGGCAGAGAGTCAGTGTATAGGGAGAGTCAGTGAAAAGGGAGCGTCAGTGTATCGGGAGAGTGTCAGTGTACAGGGAGGGTCAATGTACAGGGAGAGGGTTAGTGTATAGGGAGAGTCATTGTATAGGAAGAGGGTCAGTGTTCAGGGAGGGTCAGTGTATAGGGAGAGTCAGTGTACAGGGTGAGTCTGTGTTTCGGGAGAGAGTCAGTGTTTAGGGAGAGTCAGTGTATAGGGAGAGAGTCAGTGTACAGGGTGAGTCAGTGTATAGGCAGAAAGTCTGTTTTTCGGGAGAGTTTCAGTTTATCGGAAGAGAGTCAGTGTGCAGGGTGAGTCAGTGTATAGGGAGAGAGTCAGTGTATAGGGAGAGCGTCAGTGCATAGACAGAGAGTCAGTGTTTCGGGAGAGTCAGTGTTTGGGAGAGAGTCAGTGTATAGGGAGAGTCTGTGTATAGGGAGAGGGTCAGTGTATAGGAAGAGATTCAGTGTATAGGGAGAGGATCAGTGTATAGGGAGAGAGTCAGTGTATAGGGAGAGAGTCAGTGTATAGGGAGAGAGTCAGTGTATAGGGAGAGTCAGTGAATAGGGAGAGAGTCAGTGTGCAGGGAGGGTCAGTATATAGGGAGGGTCAGTATATAGGGAGAGAGTCAGTGTATAGGGAGAGGGTCAGTAGACAGGGAGAGACTCAGTGGACAGGGAGAGGGTTAGTGTACAGGGAGAGGGTCAGTGCAGAGGGAGAGTTAGTGTATCGGAAGAGGATCAGTGTATAGAGAGAGAGTCAGTGTATAGGAAGAGGGTTAGTGTATAGGGTGAGGGTCATTGTTTAGCGATAGTCAGTGTAAAGGGAGAGGGTCAGTGTATAGGGAGAGTCAGTGTATAGGCAGAGAGTCAGTGTACACGGAGAGTCAGTGTATCGGGAGAGGGTCAGTGTACAGGGAGGGTCAGTGTAAAGGGAGTGTCAGTGAAAAGGGAGAGACAGTGTAGAGGGAGAGTCAGTGTATGGGGAGAGAGCCAGTGTATAGGGAGAGTCAGTGAATAGGGAGAGAGTCAGTGTACAGGGTGAGTCAGTGTATAGGGAGAGTCAGTGTATAAGGAGAGTCAGTGGAATGGCGGAGAGTCAGTGTATATGGAGAGTCAGTGAAAAGGGAGAGTCAGTGTATCGGGAGAGGGTCAGTGTAGAGGGAGAGTCAGTGTATAGCGGGAGAGCCAGTGTATAGGAAGAGGGTCAGTGTATGGGGTGTGTCAGTGTATAGGGAGAGGGTCAGTGCACAGGGAGAGTCAGTGAAAAGGGAGAGACAGTGTATAGGGAGAGTCAGTGTATAGGGAGAGGGTCAGTGTATAGGGAGAGTCAGTGTATAGGGAGAGTCAGTGTATAGGGAGAGTCAGTGTATAGGGAGAGTCAGTGTGTAGGCAGAGAGTCAGTGTATAGGGAGAGTCAGTGTACAGGCAGAGAATCAGTGTATCGGGAGAGGGTCAGTGTATAGGGAGAGTCAGTGTACAGGGAGGGTCAGTGTACAGGAAGGGTCAGTGTACAGGGAGAGGCAGTGTATAGGGAGAGGGTTAGCGTATAGGAAGAGAGTCAGTGTATAGGGAGAGTCAGTATATAGGCAGAGGGTCAGTGTATAGGGAGAGTCAATGTATAGGGAGAGAGTCAGTGTTTGGGAGAGGATCAGTGTATAGGGAGTGAGTCAGTGTATAGGGAGAGAGTCAGTGTATAGGGAGAGTCAGTGAATAGGGAGAGTCAGTGAATAGGGAGAGTCAGTGAATAGGGAGAGAGTCAGTGTACAGGGAGGGTCAGTGTACAGGGAGGGTCAGTGTACAGGGAGTGTCAGTGTATAGGAAGAGGGTCAGTGTATGGGGAGAGACTCAGTGGACAGGGAGAGAGTCAGTATTTAGGGAGAGTCAGTGTATAGGGAGAGTCAGTATATAGGCAGAGGGTCAGTGTATAGGGAGAGTCAGTGTATAGGGAGAGGGTCAGTGTATGGGGAGAGACTCAGTGGACAGGGAGAGAGTCAGTATTTCGGGAGAGTCAGTGTATAGGGAGAGTCAGTATATAGGCAGAGGGTCAGTGTTTTGGGAGAGTCAGTGTTTTGGGAGAGTCAGTGTATAGGGAGAGTCAGTGTCTCGGGAGAGGGTCAGTGTAAATGGAGCGTCTGTGTATAGGGAGTGACAGTGAAAAGGGAGAGACAGTGTATAGGGAGAGGGTCAGTTAGAGGGAGAGTCAGTGTATAGCGGGAGAGCCAGTGTATAGGAAGAGGGTCAGTGTATGGGGAGTGTCAGTGTATAGGGAGAGGGTCAGTGCACAGGGAGAGTCAGTGTATAGGGAGTGTCAGTGAAAAGGGAGAGACAGTGTATAGGCAGAGTCAGTGAATAGGGAGAGGGTCAGTGTATAGGGAGAGTCAGTGTATAGGGAGAGGGTCAGTGTATAGGGAGAGTCAGTGTGTAGGCAGAGAGTCAGTGTATAGGGAGAGTCAGTGTACAGGCAGAGAGTCAGTGTATCGGGAGAGGGTCAGTGTAGAGGGTGAGTCAGTGAAAAGGGAGATGTTCAGTGTACAGGAAGAGAGTCAGTGTACAGGGTGAGTCAGTGTATAGGGAGAGTCAGTGTATAGGCAGAGAGTCAGTGTATAGGGAGAGTTTGTGAAAAGGGAGAGTCAGTGTATCGGCAGAGGGTCAGTGTAGAGGGAGAGTCAGTGTATAGGAAGAGAGTCAGTGTACAGGTTGAGTCAGTGCAGTGGAGAGAGTCAGTGTTTAGAGAGAGTCAGTATATAGGGAGAGAGTCAGTGTACAGGGTGAGTCAGTGTATAGGGAGAGAGTCAGTGTATAGGGAGAGAGTCAGTGTTTAGGGAGAGTCAGTGAATATGGAAAGGGTCAGTGTATAGGGAGAGTCAGTGTATAGAGAGAGTGTCAGTGTATAGGGAGAGTCAGTGTATAGGCAGAGAGTCAGTTTATAGGGAGAGTCAATGTACAGGCAGAGAGTCAGTGTATTGGGAGAGGGTCAGTGGAGAGGGAGAGTCAGTGGAGAGGGAGAGTCAGTGTATAAGGAGAGTCAGTGTATAGGGAAAGGGTCAGTGTACAGGGAGGGTCAGTATACAGTGAGGGTCAGTGTATAGGCAGAGAGTCAGTGTATAGGGAGAGTCAGTATATAGGCAGAGGGTCAGTGTATAGGGAGAGTCAGTGTATAGGGAGAGTCAGTGTATCGGGAGAGTCAGTGTATAGGGAGAGTCAGTGTATAGGGAGAGGGTCAGTGTACAGGGAGCGTCTGTGTATAGGGAGTGTCAGTGAAAAGGGAGAGACAGTGTATAGGCAGAGTCAGTGAATAGGGAGAGGGTCAGTGTATAGGGAGAGTCAGTGTATAGGGAGAGGGTCAGTGTATAGGGAGAGTCAGTGTGTAGGCAGAGAGTCAGTGTATAGGGAGAGTCAGTGTACAGGCAGAGAGTCAGTGTATCGGGAGAGGGTCAGTGTAGAGGGTGAGTCAGTGAAAAGGGAGATGTTCAGTGTACAGGAAGAGAGTCAGTGTACAGGGTGAGTCAGTGTATAGGGAGAGTCAGTGTATAGGCAGAGAGTCAGTGTATAGGGAGAGTTTGTGAAAAGGGAGAGTCAGTGTATCGGCAGAGGGTCAGTGTAGAGGGAGAGTCAGTGTATAGGAAGAGAGTCAGTGTACAGGTTGAGTCAGTGCAGTGGAGAGAGTCAGTGTTTAGAGAGAGTCAGTATATAGGGAGAGAGTCAGTGTACAGGGTGAGTCAGTGTATAGGGAGAGAGTCAGTGTATAGGGAGAGAGTCAGTGTTTAGGGAGAGTCAGTGAATATGGAAAGGGTCAGTGTATAGGGAGAGTCAGTGTATAGAGAGAGTGTCAGTGTATAGGGAGAGTCAGTGTATAGGCAGAGAGTCAGTTTATAGGGAGAGTCAATGTACAGGCAGAGAGTCAGTGTATTGGGAGAGGGTCAGTGGAGAGGGAGAGTCAGTGGAGAGGGAGAGTCAGTGTATAAGGAAAGTCAGTGTATAGGGAAAGGGTCAGTGTACAGGGAGGGTCAGTATACAGTGAGGGTCAGTGTATAGGCAGAGAGTCAGTGTATAGGGAGAGTCAGTATATAGGCAGAGGGTCAGTGTATAGGGAGAGTCAGTGTATAGGGAGAGTCAGTGTATAGGGAGAGTCAGTGTATAGGGAGAGTCAGTGTATAGGGAGAGGGTCAGTGTACAAGGAGCGTCTGTGTATAGGGAGTGACAGTGAAAAGGGAGAGACAGTGTATAGGGAGAGGGTCAGTGTAGAAGGAGAGTCAGTGTATAGCGGGTGAGTCAGTGTATAGGAAGAGGGTCAGTGTATCGGGAGAGGGTCAGTGTAGAGGGTGAGTCAGTGTATAGGGAGATGTTCAGTGTACAGGAAGAGAGTCAGTGTACAGGGTAAGTCAGTGTATAGGGAGAGTCAGTGTATAGGGAGAGTCAGTGTATAGGCAGAGAGTCAGTGTATAGGGAGAGTTAGTGAAAAGGGAGAGTCAGTGTATCGGCAGAGGGTCAGTGTATCGGCAGAGTCAGTGTATAGGGAGAGAGTCAGTGTATAGGGAGAGAGTCATTGTTTAGGGAGAGTCAGTGAATATGGAAAGGGTCAGTGTATAGGGAGAGTCAGTGTATAGGGAGAGTGTCAGTGTATAGGGAGAGTCAGTGTATCGGCAGAGAGTCAGTTTATAGGGAGAGTCAATGTACAGGCAGAGAGTCAGTGTATAGGGAGTGTCAGTGTATAGGGAGAGTCAGTGTATAGGGAGAGTCAGTGTATAGGGAGAGTCAGTGTATAGGGAGAGTCAGTGAATAGGGAGAGGGTCAGTGTATAGGGAGAGTCAGTGTATAGGGAGAGGGTCAGTGTATAAGGAGAGTCAGTGGAATGGCGGAGAGTCAGTGTATATGGAGAGTCAGTGAAAAGGGAGAGTCAGTGTAGAGGGAGAGGGTCAGTGTAGAGGGAGAGTCAGTGTATAGGGGGAGAGTCAGTGTATAGGAAGAGGGTCAGTGTATAGGGAGTGTCAGTGTATAGGGAGAGGGTCAGTGTATAGGGAGTGTCAGTGAAAAGGGAGAGACAGTGAAAAGGGAGAGACAGTGAAAAGGGAGAGACAGTGAAAAGGGAGAGTCAGTGTATAGGGAGAGAGCCAGTGTATAGGGAGAGTCAGTGAATAGGGAGAGGGTCAGTGTATAGGGAGAGTCAGTGTATAGGCAGAGAGTCAGTGTATAGGGAGAGTCAGTGTATAGGGAGAGTCAGTGTATAGGGAGAGTGAGTGTATAGGGAGAGTCAGTGTATAGGGAGAGTCAGTGAATAGGGAGAGTCAGTGAATAGGGAGAGTCAGTGAATAGGGAGAGTCAGTTAATAGGGAGAGGGTCAGTGTTTAGGGAGAGTCAGTGTATAGGGAGAGTCATTGTATAGGGAGAGTCAGTGTTTAGGGAGAGTCAGTGAATAGGGAGAGTCAGTGTATAGGGAGAGTCAGTGTATAGGCAGAGAGTCAGTGTATCGGAAGAGGGTCAGTGTCGAGGGAGAGTCAGTGTAGAGGGAGAGTCAGTGTAGAGGGAGAGGGTCAGTGTACAGGGAGGGTCAGTGTACAGGGTGAGTAAGTGTATCGGGAGAGGGTCAGTGCATAGGCAGAGTCAGTGTATAGGGAGAGTCAGTGTATAGGGAGAGTCAGTGTATAGGGAGAGTCAGTGTATCGGGAGAGGGTCAGTGTATAGGGGGAGTGTCAGTGCATCGGGAGAGTCAGTGAATAGGGAGAGTCAGTATATAGGGAGAGGTTCAGTGTACAGGAAGAGAGTCAATGTACAGGGTGAGTCAGTGTATAGGGAGAGAGTCAGTGTTTAGGGAGAGTCAGTGAATAGGCAGAGAGTCAGTGTATAGGGACAGTCAGTGTATAGGGACAGTCAGTGTATAGGGAGAGTCAGTATATAGGGAGAGGTTCAGTGTACAGGAAGAGAGTCAGTGTACAGGGTGAGTCAGTGTATAGGGAGAGTCAGTATATAGGGAGAGAGTCAGTGTATAGGGAGAGTCAGTGTGCAGGCAGAGAGTCAGTGTATCGGGAGAGAGTCAGTGTACAGGGAGGGTCTGTGTATTGGGAGTGACAGTGAAAAGGGAGAGACAGTGTACAGGGAGAGTCAGTGAAAAGGGAGCGTCAGGGTATAGGGAGAGGATCAGTGTATAGGGAGATGATCAGTGTATCGGGAGAGAGTCAGTGTATAGGGAGAGAGTCAGTGTATAGGGAGAGAGTCAGTGTATAGGGAGAGAGTCAGTGTATAGGGAGAGTCAGTGAATAGGGAGAGAGTCAGTGTGCAGGGAGGGTCAGTCTATCGGGAGAGAGTCAGTGTATCGGCAGAGAGTCAGTGAAAAGGGAGAGTCAGTGTATCGGTAGAGGGTCAGTGTATAGGGAGAGGGTCAGTGAATAGGGAGAGGGTCAGTGTACAGGGAGGGTCAGTGTATAAGGAGTGTCAGTGAAAAGGGAGAGACAGTGTATAGGGAGAGAGTCAGTGTTTAGGGAGAGTCAGTGTATAGGGAGAGAGTCAGTGTATAGGGAGAGTCAGTGAATAGGGAGAGAGTCAGTGTGCAGGGAGGGTCAGTCTATCGGGAGAGAGTCAGTGTATCGGCAGAGAGTCAGTGAAAAGGGAGAGTCAGTGTATCGGTAGAGGGTCAGTGTATAGGGAGAGGGTCAGTGAATAGGGAGAGGGTCAGTGTATAGGGAGGGTCAGTGTACAGGGAGAGTCAGTGTGGAGGGAGAGTCAGTGTGGAGGGAGAGTCAGTGTGGAGGGAGAGTCAGTGTTTAGCGAGAGGGTCAGTGTACAGGGAGGGTCAGTGTATAAGGAGTGTCAGTGAAAAGGGAGAGACAGTGTATAGGGAGAGACTCAGTGTTTAGGGAGAGTCAGTGAATAGGGAGAGTCAGTGAATAGGGAGAGTCAGTGAATAGGGAGAGTCAGTGAATAGGGAGAGGGTCAGTGTATAGGGAGAGTCAATGTGTTGGGAGAGGGTCAGTGTAGAGGGAGAGTCAGTGTATAGGGAGAGAGTCAGTGTTTCGGGAGAGGGTCAGTTTATCGGGAGAGGGTCAGTGAATAGGGAGAGTGTCAGTGAATAGGGAGAGGGTCAGTGTATAGGGAGAGGGTCAGTGTTTCGGGAGGGGGTCAGTGTTTCGGGAGGGGGTCAGTGTTTCGGGAGGGGGTCAGTGTTTCGGGAGTTAGTGTTTGGGAGAGAGTCAGTGTATAGGAAGAGTCTGTGTATAGGGAGCGGGTCAGTGTATAGGGAGAGTCAGTGAATAGGGAGAGTCAGTGAATAGGGAGAGGGTCAGTGTATCGGGAGAGTCAGTGTATAGGCAGAGAGTCAGTGAACAGGGAGAGTCAGTGAATAGGGAGAGGGTCAGTGTATAGGGAGAGGGTCAGTGTACAGGTAGAGGGTTAGTGTACAGGGAGAGCGTTAGTGTACAGGGTGAGGGTCAGTGTTTAGCGATATTCAGTGTTTCGGGAGAGGGTCAGTGTATATGGAGAGTCAGTGTATAGGCAGAGAATCAGTGTACAGGGAGAGTCAGTGAATAGGGAGAGGGTCAGTGTACCGGTAGAGTCAGTGTGTAGGGAGAGAGTCAGTGTGTAGGGAGAGAGTCAGTGTGTAGGGAGAGAGTCAGTGTGTAGGCAGAGAGTCAGTGTGTAGGCAGAGAGTCAGTGTGTAGGCAGAGAGTCAGTGTATAAGGAGAGTCAGTGGAATGGCGGAGAGTCAGTGGAATGGCGGAGAGTCAGTGTATTTGGAGAGTCAGTGAAAAGGGAGAGTCAGTGTATCGGGAGAGGGTCAGTGTATAGGGGGAGAGTCAGTGTATAGGGGGGGAGGCAGTGTATAGGAAGAGGGTCAGTGTATAGGGAGTGTCAGTGTATAGGGAGAGGGTCAGTGTCGAGGGAGAATCAGTGTAACGGCAGAGAGTCAGTGAAAAGGGAGAGTCAGTGTATAGGCAGAGAGTCAGTGTATAGGGAGAGTCAGTGAAAAGGGAGCGTCAGTGTATCGGGAGAGTGTCAGTGTACAGGGAGGGTCAATGTACAGGGAGAGGGTTAGTGTATAGGGAGAGTCATTGTATAGGAAGAGGGTCAGTGTTCAGGGAGGGTCAGTGTATAGGGAGAGTCAGTGTACAGGGTGAGTCTGTGTTTCGGGAGAGAGTCAGTGTTTAGGGAGAGTCAGTGTATAGGGAGAGAGTCAGTGTACAGGGTGAGTCAGTGTATAGGCAGAAAGTCTGTTTTTCGGGAGAGTTTCAGTTTATCGGAAGAGAGTCAGTGTGCAGGGTGAGTCAGTGTATAGGGAGAGAGTCAGTGTATAGGGAGAGCGTCAGTGCATAGACAGAGAGTCAGTGTTTCGGGAGAGTCAGTGTTTGGGAGAGAGTCAGTGTATAGGGAGAGTCTGTGTATAGGGAGAGGGTCAGTGTATAGGAAGAGATTCAGTGTATAGGGAGAGGATCAGTGTATAGGGAGAGAGTCAGTGTATAGGGAGAGAGTCAGTGTATAGGGAGAGAGTCAGTGTATAGGGAGAGTCAGTGAATAGGGAGAGAGTCAGTGTGCAGGGAGGGTCAGTATATAGGGAGGGTCAGTATATAGGGAGAGAGTCAGTGTATAGGGAGAGGGTCAGTAGACAGGGAGAGACTCAGTGGACAGGGAGAGGGTTAGTGTACAGGGAGAGGGTCAGTGCAGAGGGAGAGTTAGTGTATCGGAAGAGGATCAGTGTATAGAGAGAGAGTCAGTGTATAGGGAGAGGGTTAGTGTATAGGGTGAGGGTCATTGTTTAGCGATAGTCAGTGTAAAGGGAGAGGGTCAGTGTATAGGGAGAGTCAGTGTATAGGCAGAGAGTCAGTGTACACGGAGAGTCAGTGTATCGGGAGAGGGTCAGTGTACAGGGAGGGTCAGTGTAAAGGGAGTGTCAGTGAAAAGGGAGAGACAGTGTAGAGGGAGAGTCAGTGTATGGGGAGAGAGCCAGTGTATAGGGAGAGTCAGTGAATAGGGAGAGAGTCAGTGTACAGGGTGAGTCAGTGTATAGGGAGAGTCAGTGTATAAGGAGAGTCAGTGGAATGGCGGAGAGTCAGTGTATATGGAGAGTCAGTGAAAAGGGAGAGTCAGTGTATCGGGAGAGGGTCAGTGTAGAGGGACAGTCAGTGTATAGCGGGAGAGCCAGTGTATAGGAAGAGGGTCAGTGTATGGGGTGTGTCAGTGTATAGGGAGAGTGTCAGTGTATAGGGAGAGGGTCAGTGCACAGGGAGAGTCAGTGAAAAGGGAGAGACAGTGTATAGGGAGAGTCAGTGTATAGGGAGAGTCAGTGTATAGGGAGAGTCAGTGTATAGGGAGAGTCAGTGTGTAGGCAGAGAGTCAGTGTATAGGGAGAGTCAGTGTACAGGCAGAGAATCAGTGTATCGGGAGAGGGTCAGTGTATAGGGAGAGTCAGTGTACAGGGAGGGTCAGTGTACAGGAAGGGTCAGTGTACAGGGAGAGGCAGTGTATAGGGAGAGGGTTAGCGTATAGGAAGAGAGTCAGTGTATAGGGAGAGTCAGTATATAGGCAGAGGGTCAGTGTATAGGGAGAGTCAATGTATAGGGAGAGAGTCAGTGTTTGGGAGAGGATCAGTGTATAGGGAGTGAGTCAGTGTATAGGGAGAGAGTCAGTGAATAGGGAGAGTCAGTGAATAGGGAGAGAGTCAGTGTACAGGGAGGGTCAGTGTACAGGGAGGGTCAGTGTACAGGGAGTGTCAGTGTATAGGAAGAGGGTCAGTGTATGGGGAGAGACTCAGTGGACAGGGAGAGAGTCAGTATTTAGGGAGAGTCAGTGTATAGGGAGAGTCAGTATATAGGCAGAGGGTCAGTGTATAGGGAGAGTCAGTGTATAGGGAGAGGGTCAGTGTATGGGGAGAGACTCAGTGGACAGGGAGAGAGTCAGTATTTCGGGAGAGTCAGTGTATAGGGAGAGTCAGTATATAGGCAGAGGGTCAGTGTTTAGGGAGAGTCAGTGTTTTGGGAGAGTCAGTGTATAGGGAGAGTCAGTGTCTCGGGAGAGGGTCAGTGTAAATGGAGCGTCTGTGTATAGGCAGTGACAGTGAAAAGGGAGAGACAGTGTATAGGGAGAGGGTCAGTTAGAGGGAGAGTCAGTGTATAGCGGGAGAGCCAGTGTATAGGAAGAGGGTCAGTGTATGGGGAGTGTCAGTGTATAGGGAGAGGGTCAGTGCACAGGGAGAGTCAGTGTATAGGGAGTGTCAGTGAAAAGGGAGAGACAGTGTATAGGCAGAGTCAGTGAATAGGGAGAGGGTCAGTGTATAGGGAGAGTCAGTGTATCGGGAGAGGGTCAGTGTATAGGGAGAGTCAGTGTGTAGGCAGAGAGTCAGTGTATAGGGAGAGTCAGTGTACAGGCAGAGAGTCAGTGTATCGGGAGAGGGTCAGTGTAGAGGGTGAGTCAGTGAAAAGGGAGATGTTCAGTGTACAGGAAGAGAGTCAGTGTACAGGGTGAGTCAGTGTATAGGGAGAGTCAGTGTATAGGCAGAGAGTCAGTGTATAGGGAGAGTTTGTGAAAAGGGAGAGTCAGTGTATCGGCAGAGGGTCAGTGTAGAGGGAGAGTCAGTGTATAGGAAGAGAGTCAGTGTACAGGTTGAGTCAGTGCAGTGGAGAGAGTCAGTGTTTAGAGAGAGTCAGTATATAGGGAGAGAGTCAGTGTACAGGGTGAGTCAGTGAATATGGAAAGGGTCAGTGTATAGGGAGAGTCAGTGTATAGAGAGAGTGTCAGTGTATAGGGAGAGTCAGTGTATAGGCAGAGAGTCAGTTTATAGGGAGAGTCAATGTACAGGCAGAGAGTCAGTGTATTGGGAGAGGGTCAGTGGAGAGGGAGTCAGTGGAGAGGGAGAGTCAGTGTTTCAGGAGAGTCAGTGTATAGGGAGAGGGTCAGTGTACAGGGAGGGTCAGTGTACAGTGAGGGTCAGTGTATAGGCAGAGGGTCAGTGTATAGGGAGAGTTAGTGTATAGGGAGAGTCAGTGTATAGGGAGAGGGTCAGTGTACAGGGAGCGTCTGTGTATAGGGAGTGACAGTGAAAAGGGAGAGACAGTGTATAGGGAGAGGGTCAGTGTAGAGGGAGAGTCAGTGTATAGCGGGAGAGCCAGTGTATAGGAAGAGGGTCAGTGTATCGGGAGAGGGTCAGTGTAGAGGGTGAGTCAGTGTATAGGGAGATGTTCAGTGTACAGGAAGAGAGTCAGTGTACAAGGTGAGTCAGTGTATAGGGAGAGTCAGTGTATAGGGAGAGTCAGTGTATAGGGAGAGTTAGTGAAAAGGGAGAGTAGTGTATCGGCAGAGGGTCAGTGTATCGGCAGAGTCAGTGTATAGGGAGAGAGTCAGTGTATAGGGAGAGAGTCAGTGTTTAGGGAGAGTCAGTGAATATGGAAAGGGTCAGTGTATAGGGAGAGTCAGTGTATAGGGAGAGTGTCAGTGTATAGGGAGAGTTAGTGTATAGGCAGAGAGTCAGTTTATAGGGAGAGTCAATGTACAGGCAGAGAGTCAGTGTATTGGGAGGGGGTCAGTGTATAGGGAGAGTCAGTGTATAGGGAGAGTCAGTGTACAGGGAGGGTCAGTGAATAGGGAGAGAGTCAGTGTGCAGGGAGGATCAGTATATAGGGAGGGTCAGTATATAGGGAAAGAGTCAGTGTATAGGGAGAGGGTCAGTGTATGGGGAGAGACTCAGTGGACAGGGAGAGGGTTAGTGTACAGGGTGAGGGTCAGTGTTTAGCGATAGTCAGTGGAAAGGCGGAGAGTCAGTGTTACGGAGAGTCAGTGTATCGGGAGAGAGTCAGTGTATAGGGAGAGAGTCAGTGTATAGGGAGAGAGTCAGTGTATAGGGAGAGAGTCTGTGTATCGGGAGAGAGTCTGTGTATCGGGAGAGTCAGTGAATAGGGAGAGGGTCAGTCTGGAGGGAGAGTCAGTATATAGGGAGAGAGTCAGTGTATAGTGAGCGTCAGTGTATAGCGAGAGTCAGTGCAGAGCGAGAGTCAGTGCAGAGCGAGAGTCAGTGTTTTGGGAGACGGTCAGTGTATCGGGAGAGAGTCTGTGTATAGGGAGAGAGTCTGTGTATTGGGAGAATCAGTGAATAGGGAGAGGGTCAGTGTCTAGGGAGAGTCAGTGTATAGGAAGAGAGTCAGTGTACTGGGTGAGTCAGTGTTTCGGGAGAGTCAGTGTGCAGGCAGAGAGTCAGTGTATAGGCAGAGTCAGTGAAATGGGAGAGTCAGTGAAAAGGGAGAGTCAGTGAAAAGGGAGAGTCAGTGAAAAGGGAGAGTCAGTGAAAAGGGAGAGTCAGTGTATAGGCAGAGAGTCAGTGTATAGGCAGAGATTCAGTGTGTAGGCAGAGAGTCAGTGTATAGGGAGAGTCAGTGTATAGGCATAGAGTCAGTGAAAAGGGAGATTCAGTGTATCTGGAGAGGGTCAGTGTAGAGGGAAAGTCAGTCTATAGGGAGAGGGTCAGTGTATAGGGAGACTAAGTGTATAGGGAGAGGGTCATTGTGTAGGGAGTATCAGTGAAAAGGGAGACACAGTGTATAGGGAGAGTCATTGTATAGGGAGAGGGTCAGTGTGCAGGGATGGTCAGTGTATAGGGAGAGTCAGTGTGCAGGCAGAGAGTCAGTGTATAGGGAGAGAGTCAGTGTTTAGGGAGAGTCAGTGAATATGGAAAGGGTCAGTGTATAGGGAGAGTCAGTGTATCGGCAGAGAGTCAGTTTATAGGGAGAGTCAATGTACAGGCAGAGAGTCAGTGTATCGGGAGAGTCAGTGTACAGGGAGAGTCAGTGTATAGGGAGAGGGTCAGTGTATAGGGAGAGTCAGTGTATAGGCAGAGAGTCAGTGTATAGGCAGAGAGTCAGTGTATAGGGAGAGTCAGTGTATAGGGAGAGTCAGTGTATAGGGAGAGTCAGTGTTTAGGGAGAGTCAGTGAATAGGGAGAGGGTCAGTGTAGAGGGAGAGTCAGTGAAAAGGGAGATGTTCAGTGTACAGGAAGAGAGTCAGTCTACAGGGTGAGTCAGTGTATAGGGTGAGTCAGTGTATAGGGAGAGTCAGTGTATAGGCAGAGAGTCAGTGTATAGGGAGAGTTTGTGAAAAGGGAGAGTCAGTGTATCGGCAGAGGGTCAGTGTAGAGGGAGAGTCAGTGTACAGGTTGAGTCAGTGCAGTGGAGAGAGTCAGTTTTTAGAGAGAGTCAGTATATAGGGAGAGAGTCAGTGTACAGGGTGAGTCAGTGTATAGGGAGAGAGTCAGTGTATAGGGAGAGAGTCAGTGTTTAGGGAGAGTCAGTGAATATGGAAAGGGTCAGTGTATAGGGAGAGTCAGTGTATAGAGTGAGTGTCAGTGTATAGGGAGAGTCAGTGTATAGGCAGAGAGTCAGTTTATAGGGAGAGTCAATGTACAGGCAGAGAGTCAGTGTATTGGGAGAGGGTCAGTTGCGAGGGAGAGTCAGTGGAGAGGGAGAGTCAGTGTTTCAGGAGAGTCAGTGTATAGGGAGAGGGTCAGTGTACAGGGAGGGTCAGTGTACAGTGAGGGTCAGTGTATAGGCAGAGAGTCAGTGTATAGGGAGAGTCAGTATATAGGCAGAGGGTCAGTGTATAGGGAGAGTCAGTGTATAGGGAGAGTCAGTGTATAGGGAGAGGGTCAGTGTACAGGGAGCGTCTGTGTATAGGGAGTGACAGTGAAAAGGGAGAGACAGTGTATAGGGAGAGGGTCAGTGTAGAGGGAGAGTCAGTGTATAGCGGGAGAGCCAGTGTATAGGAAGAGGGTCAGTGTATCGGGAGAGGGTCAGTGTAGAGGGTGAGTCAGTGTATAGGGAGATGTTCAGTGTACAGGAAGAGAGTCAGTGTACAGGGTGAGTCAGTGTATAGGGAGAGTCAGTGTATAGGGAGAGTCAGTGTATAGGGAGAGTTAGTGAAAAGGGAGAGTAGTGTATCGGCAGAGGGTCAGTGTATCGGCAGAGTCAGTGTATAGGGAGAGAGTCAGTGTATAGGGAGAGAGTCAGTGTTTAGGGAGAGTCAGTGAATATGGAAAGGGTCAGTGTATAGGGAGAGTCAGTGTATAGGGAGAGTGTCAGTGTATAGGGAGAGTTAGTGTATAGGCAGAGAGTCAGTTTATAGGGAGAGTCAATGTACAGGCAGAGAGTCAGTGTATTGGGAGGGGGTCAGTGTATAGGGAGAGTCAGTGTATAGGGAGAGTCAGTGTACAGGGAGGGTCAGTGAATAGGGAGAGAGTCAGTGTGCAGGGAGGATCAGTATATAGGGAGGGTCAGTATATCGGGAAAGAGTCAGTGTATAGGGAGAGGGTCAGTGTATGGGGAGAGACTCAGTGGACAGGGAGAGGTTTAGTGTACAGGGTGAGGGTCAGTGTTTAGCGATAGTCAGTGGAAAGGCGGAGAGTCAGTGTTACGGAGAGTCAGTGTATCGGGAGAGAGTCAGTGTATAGGGAGAGAGTCAGTGTATAGGGAGAGAGTCAGTGTATAGGGAGAGTGTCTGTGTATCGGGAGAGAGTCTGTGTATCGGGAGAGTCAGTGAATAGGGAGAGGGTCAGTCTGGAGGGAGAGTCAGTATATAGGGAGAGAGTCAGTGTATAGTGAGCGTCAGTATATAGCGAGAGTCAGTGCAGAGCGAGAGTCAGTGTTTTGGGAGACGGTCAGTGTATCGGGAGAGAGTCTGTGTATAGGGAGAGAGTCTGTGTATTGGGAGAATCAGTGAATAGGGAGAGGGTCAGTGTCTAGGGAGAGTCAGTGTATAGGAAGAGAGTCAGTGTACTGGGTGAGTCAGTGTTTCGGGAGAGTCAGTGTGCAGGCAGAGAGTCAGTGAAAAGGGAGAGTCAGTGAAAAGGGAGAGTCAGTGAAAAGGGAGAGTCAGTGAAAAGGGAGAGTCAGTGAAAAGGGAGAGTCAGTGAAAAGGGAGAGTCAGTGTATAGGCAGAGAGTCAGTGTATAGGCAGAGAGTCAGTGTGTAGGCAGAGAGTCAGTGTATAGGGAGAGTCAGTGTATAGGCATAGAGTCAGTGAAAAGGGAGATTCAGTGTATCTGGAGAGGGTCAGTGTAGAGGGAAAGTCAGTCTATAGGGAGAGGGTCAGTGTATAGGGAGACTAAGTGTATAGGGAGAGGGTCAGTGTGTAGGGAGTGTCAGTGAAAAGGGAGACACAGTGTATAGGGAGAGTCATTGTATAGGGAGAGGGTCAGTGTACAGGGATGGTCAGTGTATAGGGAGTGTCAGTGAAAATGGAGAGCCAGTGTATAGGGAGAGTCAGTCAAAAGGGAGAGAGCCAGTGTCTCGGGAGAGTCAGTGTATCGGGAGAGTCAGTGTTTCGGAAGAGAGTCAGTCTTAAGGGAGAGGGTCATTGTGTAGGGAGAGGGTCAGTGTATCGGGAGAGTCTGTGTATCGGGAGAAGGTCAGTGTGTTGGGAGAGTCAGTGTATTAGGGTGAGTCAGTGTATAGCGAGAGAGTGAGTGTCTGGAGGGTCAGTGTATAGGGAGAGGGTCAGTGCATAGAGAAGGTCAGTGTATAGGGAGGGAATCAGTGTGTAGGGAGGGAATCAGTGTGTAGGGAGAGTCAGTGTATAGGGAGAGTCAGTGTGTTGGGAGAGTCAGTATGTAGGGAGAGTCAGTGTACAGGGAGAGTCAGTGTATAGGGAGAGTCAGTGTCTAGGGAGAGTCAGTGTATTGGGTGTTGGTCAGTGTGTAGGGAGAGGGTCAGTGTATAGGGAGGGTCAGTGTATCGGGACAGTCAGTATATAGAGTCAGTGTATAGGGAAAGAGTCAGTGTATCGGGAGAAGGTCAGTGTACAGGAAGAGAGTCAGTCTTAAGGGAGAGGATCATTGTGTAGGGAGAGGGTCAGTGTATAGGGAGAGTAAGTGTATAGGAAGAGTGTCAATGTATAGGGAGTGAGTCAGTATGTAGGAAGAGTCAGTGTATAGGGAGAGTCAGTTTATAGGGAGAGAGTCAGTGTTTTGGGAGAGTCAGTGTATAGAGAGAGTCATTGTATAGAGAGAAAGTCAGTGTATAGGGCGAGAGTCAGTGAATAGGGAGATGGTCATTAATATAGACAGAGTCAGTGTATAGGGAGAGAGTCAGTGTAATGGGAGAGAGTCAGTGTATTGGGAGAGAGTCAGTGTATTGGGCGAGAGTCAGTGTATAGAGTCAGTGTATAGGGAATGAGTCAGTGTATATTGAGAGTCAGTGTATAGGGAGAGTCAGAGTATACCGAGAGTCAGTGTATAGGGAGAGGGTCAGTGTCTCGGGAGAGTCAGTGTATAGGGAGAGGGTCAGTGTATAGGGAGAGTCAGTATATAGGGAGAGGGGCAGTGTATAGGGAATGAGTCAGTGTATATTGAGAGTCAGTGTATAGGGAGGGAGTCAGTGTATAGGGAGGAAGTCAGTGTATAGGGAGTGTCAGTGTATAGGGAGAGGGTCATTGTATAGTTTGTGGGTCAGTGTACAAGGAGAGAGTCAGTGTATAGGGAGAGGGCGAGTGTATAGTGAGAGAATCAGTGTATAGTGAGACAGCCAGTGTCCAGGGGGAGTCACTGTTTCGGGAACAGAGTCAGCGTATAGGGAGAGCGTCTGTGTATCGGGAGAGAGTCAGTGTATAGGGAGAGTCAATGTATAGGATCCGGTCAGTGTTTCGGGAGAGTGTCAGTGTATTGGGAGAGGGTCAGTGTATAGGGAGAGGGTCAGCGTATCGGGAGAGCGTCTGTGTATAGGGAGAGAGTCAGTGTATCGGGAGAGGGTCAGTTTATAGGGAGAGGGTCAGTTTATAGGGAGAGAGTCAGTGTATAGTGAGAGAGCCAGTGTACAGGGAGAGTCAGTGCATAGGGAGGGGTCAGCGTATAGGGAGAGAGTCTGTGTGTAGCGAGTCAGTGTATAGGGAGAGTCAGTTTTTCAGGAGAGGGTCAGTGCATAGGGAGAGTCAGTGTATAGGATCCGGTCAGTGTTTCGGGAGAGAGTCAGTGTATAGGGAGAGGGTCAGTGTATAGGGAGTGAGTCAGTGTTTATGGAGAGGGTCAGTGCATAGGGAGAGAGTCAGTGTATAGGGAGAGAGTCAGTGTATATTGAGAGGGTTATTATGTCCTAGGTGTATGATCAGGATGTATCGACAGTGCCTCATTTTTCTGTGTATACTGCCTGCTTGCACCTCGACACTGTTACGGAAATTCTGTCAACGTAAATAAATGATGCGCAAACTAAGTGAATCTTGACACTTCAGTTCATAGAATCATAGTCGCACACCTCTGCTTTTGTCCGGAGCCCTGTAAGTTATTTATCCTCACATACGTGTCCAATCTCATTAAAAATTATTTATACAAACAGCTTCCACCACTTTTTCTGATAGAATGTTCTCGATTGTGACAACTGTCTGAGTGAAAAATAATTCTGCTCGTGTCCCCGCTAGGTATTTTTCCACTGATTTTAAACTTATCTATTTATTGACCCACCCACCAAAAGTAATAGCTTTTCCCTATCTACGCTATCAAAACCCCTCATCATCTTTAAAACCTCTATTAGGTCACCTCTTAACCTTCTCTGTTCCAAGGAGAACAGTCCTACCATTCCAACCTCTGTTCATAAGTGAAATACTCATCCCTGGTAACAACCCGGTAAACCTCCTCCGTACCCTTTCGGGGCCTTTCCTGAAATCCAGTGCCCAGAATTGTCCATATTAGTCCAGTTGAGGCCTAACCAGTGATTTGTAAATGTATGGTGTGATCTTTTTGCTTTTATATTCTATTCCTCTATTTATAAACCCAAGTAACCCATATGCCTTTTTAATCAACTTATCAACTTGCCATGTCATCTTTAAGGATTTGTGTATGTGGCCACCAAGGTGTCTCTGCTCATCTATACTTTTCAAAATGGTACTATTTATAGCATACTGCCGTTCCATATTAGACCCGAAGTGGCCTCCTTCTGTATTGTAATTTTTCGATGATTCTATGAAAGTGTATCACTTCACACTTCTCCGCATTGAACTCCATCTGCCATGTTTCTGCCCATTTCACCATCCAGTTTGTCATCCAAAACTCTGTAACAATGCTCATCACTTTCTACAACTTTGTCGAGTTTCGTATATTCTCCAAACTTAGTAATGCTGCTCCCTACACCCGAGTCTAGGGTCTTTATAAAAATTGAAAAAAGTAAGGACCCAAAGCTGCCCCTTGGGGAGCAGGTCTGCAAACCATCTGTCAGTCTGAAAAACCTCCATCCTACCATCCTTTGCCTCCTGTCACTGAGCCACTGTTGTATCCATACCACCACGTCCCTCAAAAAGTCCATGGTCTTCCATCCTCTTAATAAGCCACCTGTGTGGCACTTTGTTGAATGCTTTCCAAAAGTCCATAAATATATATATATATATAGCTTCTACTACATTACCTTGATCAACCTTCTCTATTGCCAAATTGGAATCTGGTAACTTTTAGGTGTGCAGGGTGGCCACCTGAAACAGACGTTAGGTGCCTTGCATATGCAAATTAGGATCCTAATACCAGCTGGAGGACTCAAATTGAAATTTATCTCCAAATTTCAGAGACTAGAGAAGTTGGGATTGTGGCCGAATGACCTATTCCTGCACCTATTTTCTATGGGCCCCAAGTTTCCGATGCTGGAGAAAACGGCACACCTCCGAGATTTACGTGACCTGTCTGGGATAAAAAGCGCGCCGAAATTTTACCGGGGGATTCTCCGGTCGTCCTGGAGCGTGGCGTGGTGCAGCAAGCCAATCACAGCCAGTAGGGGGGGCGGAGCTAGGGATCAGCGTTCTTCTGAGTGCCGACAGCATTGTGCAGACGCGTTGGAGCATGCGCAATGGCTCAGCAGGGCGTTTTTCCCCCAGCCTGTCTTAGAATAGTATGGGTACCGGGGAGGGATGGAGGAATGTGGGAAGGGGGCACTGGGAAGGTGATTGGTGGGGGAGAAGCATGGGAAGGGATGGAGGAGCGTGGGTTGGGGGGCACTCGAAATGATCGGAGGGCCGCAGGAGAGAGCAGGTCTCCGTCCTGCCACCCCCCCCCCCGCATTCAGCTCCTCCCTCCCCCGCATTCAGACCCTCCCCCTCATTCTCCTTTCCCTCTCCCCTCCCTCCCCCCGATTCCCTCGCCCCCATCTCTTCCCCCCCCCTCACTGTGAGAGACAGAAAGAGAAAGATAGAGAGACACTGACAGAGACACGGAGAGAGGCTGACAGAAATACCTTCCCTTCACATAAAGGTAGGATTTCTATTTTTTATGTGTTATTGATTAGTTGCTTATTACTTTGGTCTTGGTGCTTTAGGTGCAGGGCTCCTTCTATTTTTTTATTAATTAATTGCTTATTACTTTTTGTGCTTCGTTTAGTGCTTGATGCTTTAAATGTATTGCTTTGTTTAGTGCTTGCTGCTTCTTTAATGTTGTTGTGAAGGTGTTTATGGAAAATCCTCTAACTTCCCTTACTCCCCACTGTTGTGCTGTTGATGTGTCCTTTGTGTTTAATGCTTCCCACCCGCCGTCTCTGGCTGTGCCTGTACTAAATTTAACTCTCGGTAAGGTTTTTCAGAACTTACAAAAGTGGACACTTACTCCATTGTAAGTTAGTTTGGAGTAAGTTTTTGCTGCCGAAACTTGCAAAACAGGCCTAAGTTGCTGGACACACCCCGTTTTGAAAAAAATACCTGACCGAAAATCAACCTAAACTAACTCACTAGAACTGGAGCAAACTAAGTGCCGAGAATTGCGATTTCTAAGATACTCCAAACTAAACGAGTTGCTCCAATTGGAGCAACTCCACCCGAAACTTGGGCCCATATGTTTCTATGTTTCTCCTTAGAGCTGAGACAGTTAAGGGGAGATTTAATGGAGGTGTTCAGAATGATGTAGGGTTTGAGTAAATAGGGAGACAGTGTTTCCACTGGCAGCCAGTAACCAGAGGACACAGATTTAATAACATTGGAAGAAGAACCAGAGGGGAGATGAGATTTTTTTTAACGCAGAGCGTGTTTATAATCCGGAACATGCTGCCTGAAAGGGCGGTGGAAGCAGATTTAATAGTAGCCATCAAAAGGGAATTGGAAACATACTTGAAAAGGAAACATTTATAGGGTTATGGGGAAAGAGCAGGGGAGTGGGACTGATGGGATCGCTCGTTCAAAGAGCCGGCACAGGCACGATGGGCCAAATGGCCTCCTTCTATGCTGTAAGATTCTATTCTATTCGATGATACTTGCCTCATCACATAATTCAATCAACTTCACCAATCATGATTTATCTTTAACAAATCCATGCTGGCTCTCCTTGACTGACCCATGCCTTTCCAAATGAAAGTTTATTTTGTCCCTGATAATGGTTTCCACCGATGTTAGGCTGACTGGCCTGTAGTTTCCAGATTTATCGCTCTCTCCTCTCTGGAATAGTATAACATTAGCAACCTCTAGTCCTCCGGCACTTTTCCTGGATCCAATGAGGATTGAAAGATTGTGATCAATGCCTCTGCTATTTCTACCTTTGCTTCTTTCAGCAACCCAGGATGCATTCCATCTGCACCAGGTGCCTTACCAACATTCAGTAATGCTACTCTTTTCAGTACGTCTTCTCAACCTTTTGAGGCCAGTCTCAGTCTCGGAAATATTCTAAGGTGTGAGTCGTGGCTCACTGGTAGCACTCTCACCTCTGAGTCAGAAGGTCATGGGTTCAAGCCCCACTCCAGAGACTTGAGCACATAAGCTAGGTTGAGTGCTGAGGGAGTGCTACACACTGTTGAAGGTGCTGCCTTTCAGATGAGATGTTAAATGTCGGTCCAATCTGCCCTCTCGGGTGAGTGTAAAAGATTCCATGGCACTATTTCGAAGTAGAGCAGGGGAATTTTCCCTGGTGTCCTGACCAATGACCTCAGGACATTCCAAAATAATTTACAGCCAATGAAGTACTTTTGGAGTGTAATCACTGTTGTAATATAAGAAACGCAGCAGCCAATTTGTGCCCAGCAAGCTCCCACAAACAGCAATGAGACAATGAGCAGATAATCTGTGTGAGTGATGTTGGTTGAGGGATAAATATTGGCCTGCTCTTTTTTAAAATAGTGCCACGGGATCTTTTAGATCTACCTAAGGATCTACCTCAGTTTAACATCTCATCCGAAAAAGAGTATGTGCTCAAGTCTCGAGAGTGGGACTTGAATCCACATCCTTCCGACTCAGAGGGTAAAGTGATACCCACTGAGACACGGGTAACACGTGAAGGGAAAGGGCAGCAGGGTATGTGCCCCGTACTCAGTAATCTCACCAGAACACGGGCTAGGATGTTGGTGCTGTTGGGACAGTCGGTTAGTGCGGTGCCCAACAGACATTATTAACCTTGAAAGAGCAGCAGCCTATTTACAGAAGCAGCTGTTCCAGGAATATATTTGATGAGATTGTAGGGCAAAGTCTATTATAACTTGAGCTAAATTGCGAAACTCGGATATATACAGGAGCCAAGTATATGACGGACTCGGCCTCGGCCTCAGATTTTATAGGAATCATCCCACCCGTTACTGTGTCCTGAAATCTGTGGCCCTCAAATTTGCCACCAAGCTCATTCTACAAGGCTGTAGTAATAACCGCCCTCCTGTACGCCTCAGAGACATGGACCATGTACAGTAGACACCTCAAGTCGCTGGAGAAATACCACCAATGATGTCTCTGCAAGATCCTACAAATCCCCTGGGAGGACAGACGCACCAACGTTAGCGTCCCCAGCATTGAAGCACTGACCACACTCGATCAACTCTGCTGGGCAGGCCACATTGTTCGCATGTCCGACACGAGACTCCCAAAGCAAGCGCTCTACTCGGAACTCCTTCACGGCAAACGAGCCAAAGGTAGGCAGAGGAAACATTACAAGGACACCCTCAAAGCCTCCTTGATAAATTCAACATCCCCACTGACACCTGGGAGTCTCTGGCCAAAGACCGCCCTAAGTGGAGGAAGTGAATCCGGGAGGGCGCTGAGCTCCTCGAGTCTTATCGCCGAGAGCATGCAGAAACCAAGTGCAGGCAGCGGAAAGAGCCTGCGACAAATCTGTCCCACCCACCCTTTCCCTTAACGACTATCTGTCCCACATGTGACAGGGACTGTGGTTCTCGTATTGGACTGTTCAGCCACCTAAGGACTCGTGTTTAGAGTGGAAGCAAGTCTTCCTCAATTCCGAGGGACTGCCTATGATGATGATGATGATACTGTTTCCTGATAATCCGTATCAGCGACTGAGTGTATCATACAAGCAATGATAGACAGGCATAGATCTTCTGCCCCATCCAGCCACACAATTGCGATACCTTGTATCACAAAATATACATTCCTTACCCCACCCGAAAACTATGTGATCTCCTGGGAGAGATGAGAAAATAGATAAAAACCCAGGCCAATTAGGGCGCGGGGAGAAATCTGGGAAATGACTCTGATCCCCTTAGGTGATCAAAATGAGTCCAGGCCCTGATTAATGTTATACACTACCTACCTTTCGTATGTTCATCCAGCCAGAAACAGGTCCAGCGCTCACTTGAAGGAATTTAGTGAATCAGCGTCCACTACATGGTCCACAATTCCCTGGGAAAAGACCCACCTCCTGACATCTAACCTTGATCTGCTCTTCAATCACTTGAAATTGTGGCCGCTGGTCCTCGCTAACCTATTGAGTTAAAACAGACGATATACGCCAGCACAATCAATTCCCTTCATCATCTTACAACTCCGACATTACCACTTCCCCTTTTTGCTCACAAATGGCCGGTTTTGACTTTCCTGCCTCCGGACCGGTGAGGAAAGAATTGCAGCTGGCAATCCGAGTTAGGTCACTGAGTACTTGTGTGGCGTTTCAATCATTATTCACGTGCTCTGTGATAGGATTGCAACCTGTATGCAAAAGAATGTAAAAAGGAATACCTCCTCCCCCACGGTGCAACTTTCATTGGCCGCAGGTTTCCTTACTCAAAGCCCACTGCTGGGCGAGCCAGAACGTCACAACCAGCTCTGGAATAGCACCACCTGCAATTTTCTTCCCTCCTTTTCTGAAGGATCCGACTCATCCGGGGGAACTGGCAGCCCTCCAGTCCCTTCACTAGCTGTCCATTTTCCACATGTCACGCTAGACACCGATTGTCAGATGACTGTTGAAGCACTGGGCCAAGACTGGACATGGGTCTGTTCAATGTCTGCATTTGCTGACTGTCCAGCAGGGGGTTCATTATATAATGATCAGGAGCAGGGAGCTTTGCTGAAGCTTTTTGACATTTAAAAAAAAATCATTCTCGGAATGTGGTCGTTGCTGGAAAGCCCGGCATTTATTGCCCAACCCTGGTGGCCTTAGGATGATGCTGGTGAGCCGCCGCCTTGAACCGCTGCAGTCCGTGTGGTGAAGGTGCTCCCACAGTGTTGTTAGGGAGGGAGTTCCAGGATGTTGACCCAGCGACGATGAAGGAACGGCGATATATATTTCTAAGTCAGGATGGTGTGTAACTTGGAGGGGAACGTGGAGGTGGTGGTGTTCCCATGCGCCTGCTGCCCTTGTCCTTCTAGGTGGTGGAGGTCACGAGTTTTCTCCTCTCAGTTGATTAATGGTTGTGCTCATCATATCATCATAGGCAGTCCCTCAAAATCGAGGAATACTTGCTTCCATTCCAAAAGTGAGTTCTCAGGTGACGGAACAGTCCAATACGGGAATTACAGTCTCTGTCACAGGTGGGACAGATAGTCGTTGGAGGAAAGGGTGGGTGGGGAGTCTGGTTTGCCGCACGCTCTTTCCGCTGCCTACGCTTGTTTTCTGCATGCTCTCGGCGATGAGACTCGAGGTGCTCAGCGTCCTCTCGGATGCATTTCCTCCACTTAGGGCGATCTTTGGCCAGGGACTCCCAGGTGTCGGTGGGGATGTTGCACTTTGTCAAGGAGGCTTTGAGGGTGTCCTTGAAACGTTTCCTCTGCCCACCTGGGGCTCGCTTGCCGTGTAGGAGTTCCGAGTAGAGCGCTTGCTTTGTACTATAGACATGGAAGACCTGCACCATGCCAAGAATTTAATCACCTATTAGCTACATTTGTATAGCACCTATAAGAATATCGACATGACTCCAAAACACTTCACACAATTCACACTTCAAGATGCCACTTATGGCAGGCGGGAGCCTCATGAATTTACGTGGATCAGATACCTCTTACGTCACCCGGTTATATGTTAATGGGTGTCTGGTTGGGGAACCGCCACGGTTGTATCCATCAGGTGAAAACAGGTCGTCAGTTTCCGGAAGGATGATGAGGCCCAAATTGTAACATTTTGTGCCGGGGGGGTAGGAGACCCTGACTCCAGACTCCCCCCTTCTCTCCTGCATGACCCTCCTTAAAACCCCCTCCCCGCCATTGACATGCATACTGACAGGGAACCAGGGCAATCTGATTTTCAACAGCTGCTGTATGCCTTCATCCTGCCCCTTCCATGCAGGAAGCAAACCAGCACCATTTAAGTGAGGTCCCGGCTGTTAAAACCGGCAAAGGCCTCCTGCTGCTGTTGGCTGGTGAGATATTAACACGCTGGAGCAGTTACCCCACAGAAAAATCCTCCCTCATAATTTGTTGGTCTATTGGGCCAGACTTTTGGCTTCATTTTCGGCAATTTTCTCGGCATTGAAGCTGGTATTTTACCCACCGAGAGTTTGCACGCAAGTTTTTCCCTTGGTATTGCCCACATCTGAAGTTGCTCACCGGGACCAGACCGCCCACATGCAACACCGAGAACAATCGCCAGGGCATAAGTTTGACCTCAACCGCTGACGTCCAGATTGCCGAGAGACCCGCCCTGTAAACGCTGCTTAAACCGGGCGGTAAGCGGGGGCCCTGCAAAGAAAGGTCAGTTAAAGGTTCTTTAATTATTTATTTAGAATATTAGCACGGCGATTAGGGTTAAAACTGTCAGGAATGCTTTGTATGTATTTTTTTATAATTTTTCTTTAGGTTTTCCCCCTTTGTAGGCCCAACCACAGTCTAAATATTTGCACTTACCGTCCATTCCAGTAACGACCGCCCATTTGGCGCATTTTCCACTTACCCATCGAGAGACTGCTGAGAATGAGTGTGCAACGCTGACTGTTCTCGCCGGGCGATCAGTTCCACACACCTTTACCTTCAAAATGGAAATTCTCGCCCGTTTTTCTTCACCGAGCGTTAGCGATCCTTCTCAGCGGGCAATTGGGCGTTGAGGGCCTTTATGGAAAGTCTGGCACATTGAGCTTGTCACAGATCCAACAACTTAAAGAGTGAAAATGTAACCTTCACACGAGTCACAATTAGCTTCCTCCACAGAACATAGCTTCAATTCACCTTCGCTCCAATTTCTGGACTCGGTCAAGAAATGGTTAATTTTACTATCTGTATTTACACCATCAACTCCGTGCAGGGCAAGATTCTTTGCTGCTACCATGACATACTGCACAGTATTTAGAGTATATTTCAGAAGCTTCCCAGTATTTTCTTCAAGGGGATAACGTCTTAAAATTAGAGCTAGGCCCTTCAGGACTGAAATAGGAAGAACATCTTCAGACAAAGGGTAGTTGGAACCTGGAATTCTCTTCCTCAAAAGGCTCTGGATGCTGGGGGTCAATTGGAGCTTTCAAAACTGAGTCAATAGATTTTTGGGTCAGGGTATCACGGGATATGGAGCAAAGATGGGTAAATGGAGTTAAGATACAGATCAGCACTGATGTAAGGGAATGGTGGAGCAGACTTGAGGAGCTGAATGGCCACCTCCTGTTCCCATGTCACATGTGTAGTTACTTCCCCTCACTAAATACTGCACTCCTGCCTGGGTTATTTATTTCAGCTGTGGTACTGCTGGCTCTTTGACCTGTGTGTCCGCACAAACTTTCAACGTCAGTTCTGTAACACTGTCTTCTGAGAACCATTGTTCTATTTCACAATTACTATTCAGTCTCTGATGAGATTTTCTTCTCGAACCTTCTAGCTAAGATGCGGAGACTCGTTGGGTACAACCTTGATCTTGCTATCGATGCAGTATTCAGAAGTTCCGTTAATCTAGAAGGTTTGAGAAGAAAATCTCATCAGAGACTGTAATTGTGACACAGAACAATGGTGCTCAGAAGAGAGTTTTACAAAACTGACGTTGAAAGTTTGTATGGACGCAAAGGTCAAAGAGCCAGCAGTATCACAGCTGAAAGAAATAACCCAGGCAGGAGGGCAAAATTGCTAAGAACAACATCTATATCAGTTTCATCGATTTCAAGTATTTTCAGTCCTCTGAATAATGGAGTAGTTCTGATAGCTTTTGGTTGCTTTTTGTGATGTAATACAATCTCCCTATTGTCCCGGATTCTCAAAGATTTACCAATTGCTTAGTGGGTGACCCATCATTTTTGGCCATAACGGTAGATTTTGAGCAACAGATTCACACAACTACATTCCTCATGCTTAACGTTCTAATTTTCCATTTTAAAATACATGTCAACCAACGCAGTCACACAGAGCAGGATAAAGTCAAACAAAAACAACATTTGGTCTGTTCATGGTACTTAGTTGGTGCAACAGTTGGCTTTTCTGGCTTTAATTGTGGTTGTCAAACCTCCAGGGTTTACCCTGGAATCTCCAGGAATAAAAGATTAATCTCCTGCTGCAAGCAACTCCAGAAAAAACATCACTGAAAAGATTGTGTGTTCTTTTTCATTTTCTTTGACCATTTTTGTTTGTTAGTTATACAAATCTGGAGACTGGGATAAAAGCTGTTTGATTGGACAGGGCGGTTGGAGGCTGATAGTCAAGCGATGAAACCTCCAGGAACACGCACAACCAGAGTTATCAATACTAGCTTCCAAGGCTCCTTTCCATTCTGTGTCTCCTTTTAAAGCATTCGGATAAATTCAGAGTGAGTTGCTTTCAACTCTGACACCACGGGTCCCGATTCTAACTCTGCCCACCCCTCTCCCAGTGAGAATGGTGCATGGGAGGGGTTAGAATTATAAAAATTCTACCTCCTGGCTCCAACCCGCCGCCCAGCCTTTACATTTATACTGCTCCAAATCAGGCCATCAATGAGGCTCCTGCAAAATCCAGGCAAACATTCAAATATCGCTGCCCAGCTACATCATTGGAGCCACGAAGCAGAATTAACTGAAGGTCAGGGTCTTCCGCACTACTGGACATCGGCCAACAGATCCAAGGCAAGAGCCAAGGTAAGTAGCAGGCCACATTGTCCGCATGCCAGATACGAGACTCCCAAAGCAAGCGCTCCTTCACAGCAAATGAGTCAAAGCTGGGCAGAGGAAACGTTTCAAGGACACCCTCAAAGCCTCCCTGATAAAGTGCAGCATCCTCATTGACACCTGGGAATCCCTGGCCAAAGATCGCCCTAAGTGGAGGAAGTGCATTCGGGAGAGCGCTGAGCACCTCGAGTCTTGTCGCCGAGAGCATGCAGAAAACAAGCTCGGGAAGCGGAAGGAGCATGTGGCAAACCAGTCCCACCCAGCCTTCCCTCAACCACTGTCTGTCCCACCTGTGACAGAGACTGTAATTCCCGTTTTGGACTGTCCAGGCCTTAGAGAGGGTGCAGAAAAGATTTACAAGAATGGTTCCAAGGATGAGGGACTTAAGTTGCATGGATAGACTGGAGAAGTTGGAGTTGTTCTCCTTAGAGCAGAGAAGGTTAAGAGGAGATTTGATAGATAGAGAGAAGCTGTTCTCCTTGGCAGAAAGGTTGAGAACCAGAGAGCACAGATTTAAGGCAATTGGCAGAAGGTACAAAGACGACATGAGGGGAAATGTTTTACGCAGCGAGCGGTTAGGATCTGGAATTCACTGCCTGAGAGGGTGGAGGACGCAGACTCGATCGTGGCTTTCAAAAAGGAATTGGATTAATAACCTGAAGGAAAACACTTGCAGGGCTACGGGGAAAGAGAGGGACATGGGACTCGCTGAAATGCTCTTGCAGAGATCCGGCACGGGCTCGACGGGCCAAATGGCCTTCCATGCTGCAACCATTCTATGATAAATGCAGTAACTGCTCTGCAGACAAATGCAGCAGCAATTTGATGAATAACCAGCGAAAGGGTTTTGGTAGCGTTGGTTGAAAGATGAATGTTGGCCAAGACACCGGGAGACCTCACTGCTGTTCTTCACATAATACCATGGGGCCTTTAATGGCTACCTGGCAGGCTGAGTCACTATTGCCAAGTTCCTATTGGCTGCTACATTTACACTCACAGCAGTTGCTACACTTAAAGAGGAGATTTGATAGAGGTGTTCTAGACAAAATCTAAGGTATCATCCAAAGATGGGCTGCTAACCCCTTAATACTTCCTCTCTCACTATGTTTATCTCACCCAATATTTCACACTCCTCCCCCCTCATTGCAAAATCTGCTTCACCCCTCTGTCTTGTGAAAACAGATGCAAAGTATTCATTAACAATCATACCCACGTTTTCTGCCTCCACACACAGATTTCCGTTATGTTCTCTAATAGGCCCTACTCTTTCTTTTGTTGTTCTTCTTGCTCTTAATGTATTTATAAAACATCTTTGGGTTTTCCCTGATTTTACTTGCTAACATTCTTTCATGCTCTCTCTTTGCTTTCCTGATATATTTTTTTATTGCACCTCTGTTTTTCTACTCCATAGAGTTTCTGCAGTATGTGTTCTCAGTATCTGTCACAAGCTTCCCTTTTTTTCTTTATCTCACCTGTATGCCTCTTGACATCCAGGGGGCTGTAGATTTGTTCATCGCACCCTTTAGGGAACTCTGTACCCTCAGGATCTCCTCCTTGAATGCCTCCCACTGCTCTGACACTGATTTACCATCAAGTAACTGTTTCCAGACCACTTTGGCCAAATCCCATCTCAGCTCAGGAAAATTGAGAACTTTTTTTCATGATCCACCTTTGTCCTTTTCCATAACTGTTATGTATCAATAAAGAGTCTGACTGGATACTGTGAGCTCAAAATGAAGTGTGACCGTAGTCTTTTATTGCAAGTCTCCAGAGTGCCTCTCCAGCCTGTGAGGCCTCCTTAAGTACCTGTGCTCCCAAGGGATTGTGAGATCCTTTGGGACTCCAGGGGATGAGCCCTCTGGTGGCTATACAGGGCATATACAGATTTACATATATAACAACACTTCCCCCCCCCCCCCCCCCCCCCAAAGTCAACAGTGTAACTATTTACAAGGTGAGCCAATCTGGTTGATCGTCTCGGTGCAAATGCTGGTTTTGGTCAATCGTTTGTTGGGCCCTCGCTGGGCTGCTGTGCAGCTGGCCTTGCTGGGCTGCCTGGTGTGGTGAGTCCTGCTGGGCTGCTGCAGGTGATGGGTTCTGCTTCGTGGCCAACCGTGGTGTTGGTTGCCACTGATGTGTATGTTGGGGGGTCAAAGAAGGTAGGGTCCAAAGTGGGTTGTTCTGGATAGTCCGGTAATCTGAGTTTGATTTGGTCCAAGTGTTTCCGGTGAATGAGTCCATTTGAAAGTTTGACCCGAAACACCCTTCTCCCCTCTTTGGCCACAACAGTGCCGGGTAGCCACTTGGGAGCTTGTCCATAGTTCAACACAAATACAGGATCATTGATTTCAATTTCGCATGACACATTTGCGCTATCATGATATGTACTTTGTTGAAGCCGCCTGCTCTCTACCTGTTCGTGTGGATCAGAGTGGACTAACAAGAGCCTTTTCATGAGCAGTTCAGCAGGTGGGATCCCAGTGAGCGAGTGGGGTCTCGTGCAGTAGCTAAGCTGGACTCAGTATAGGCCAGTCTGCAATGAGTCTTCAGTTACCCTCTTCAAGCCCCGCTTGATAGTTTGCACTGCTCTCTCTGCCTGACCATTGGATGCTGGTTTGAATGGGGCAGAGGTAACATATTTGATCCCGTTACGGGTCATGAACTCTTTGAACTCGGCACTGGTGAAACATGGTGCATTGTCGCTCACAAGGACATCAGGCAGTCCGTGCGTGGCAAACATAGAAACATAGAAATTAGGTGCAGGAGCAGGTCATTCGGCCCTTCGAGCCTGCACCACCGTTCAATAAGATCATGGCTGATCATTCAACCTCAGTACCCCTTTCCTGCTTTCTCTCCATACTCCTTGATCCCTTTGGCTGTAAGGGCCATATCTAACTCCCTTTTGAATATATCCAACGAATTGGCCTCAACAACTTTCTGCGGTAGAGAATTCCACAGGTTAACCATTCTCTGAGTGAAGAAGTTTCTCCTCATCTCGGTCCTAAATGGCTTACCCCTTATTCTTAGACTGTGACCCCTGGTTCTGGAACTCCCCAGCAACAGGAACATTCTTCCTGCCTCTAACCTGTCCAATCCCATCAGAATTTTATATATTTCTATGAGATCCCCTCTCATTCTTCTAAACTCCAGTGGATACAAGCCCAGTTGATCCATTCTCTCCTCATCTGTCAGTCCTGCCATCCTGGGAATCAATCTGGTGAACCTTCGCTGTACTCCCTCAACAGCAAGAACGTCCTTCCTCAGATTAGGAGACCAAAACCGAACACAATATTCCAGTTGCGGCCTCACCAACGCTTTGTACAACTGCAGTAAGACCTCCCTGCTCCTATACTCAAATCCTCTAGCTATGAAGGCCAACATACCATTTGCCTTCTTCACTGCCTGTTGTACCATGACACCCAGGTCTCATTGCACCTCCCCTTTTCCTAATCTGTCACCATTCAGATAATCTGTCTTCCTGTTTTTGCCACCAAAGTGGATAACCTCACATTTATCCACATTATACTGCATCTGCCATGCATTTGCCCACTCACCTAACCTGTCCAAGTCACCCTGCAACCTCTTAGCATCCTCCTCACAGCTCACACCGCCACCCAGCTTAGTGTCATCTGCAAACTTGGAGATATTACACTCAATTCCGTCATCTAAATCATTGATGTATATTGTAAATAGCTGGGGTCCCAGCACTGAACCCTGCGGCACCCCACTGGTCACTGCCTGCCATTCTGAAAAGGATCCGTTTATTCCGACTCTCTGCTTCCTGACTGCCAACCAGTTCTCTATCCACGTCAGTACATTACCCTCAATACCATCTGCTTTAATTCTGCACACTAATCTCTTGTTTGGGACCTTGTCAAAAGCCTTTTGAAAGTCCAAATACACCACATCCACTGGTTCTCCCTTGTCCACTCTACTAATTACATCCTCAAAAAATATTAGGAGATTTTTCAAGCATGATTTCCCTTTCATAAATCCATGCTGACTTGGACCGATCCTGTCACTGCTTTCCAAATGCGCCTCTATTTCATCTTTAATAATTGATTCCAACATTTTCCCCACCACCGATGTCAGGCTAACCGGTCTATAATTCCCTATTTTCTCTCTCCTTTTTTAAAAAGTGGTGTTACATTAGCTACCCGCAGGCTTTCAGTGGTGGCAGCGGACGTGCTTGCCGACATTACCTCACATTCAATCCATTTGGAGTACGCATCAACAGCCACAAGGAACATTTTACCCAAAAACGGGCCTGCATAGTCGACATAATCCTGGACCATGGTTTGGAGGACCACGACCACAAACTTAGTGGCACCTCCTTGGGTGCATTGTTTAACTGCGAGAATGTATTACATCTGTGCACGCAGGACTCTAAGTCCGCATCGATACCAGGCCACCACACGTCTGGCTATCGCTTTCATCATTACGATGCCTGGGTGTGTACTGTGGAGGTCACTGATGAAAGTGTCCCTGCCTTTCTTGGGGACCACTACCCAATTACCCCACAGAAAGCAGTCTGCCTGTCTAGACATTTCATCTTTGCGCCGCTGGTACGACTTTATCACTTCCTGCATTTCCACTGGGACACTGGACCAGCTCTAGTGAAGCACACAATTTTTTTACCACTGACAGTAATTGGTCCTGGCTCATCCAAGTTCTAATCTGTTGGGCTGTGATGGGTGATTGCTCACTCTCGAATGCTTCCATAACTATGAGTAAATCTGCGAGCTGTGCCATTTCCACCCCCGTGGTGGGCAATGGCAGCCTACTGAGAGCATCGACACAGTTTTCTGTGCCTGGCCTGTGGCGGATGGCGTAGTTGTATGCGGATAACATGAGCGCCCATCTCTGGATGCAGACCGATGCATTCGTATTTATCTCTTTACTTTCAGAAAACAGGGATATTAGTGGCTTATGGTCAGTTTCCAATTCAAATCTGAGCCCAACAGATATTGATGCATTTTTCTTACCCCATACACACACGCTAACGCTTCTTTTTCAATCATGCTGTAGGCTCTCTCAGCCTTAGACACGCTTCTGGATGCATAAACAACCGGTTGCAATTTCCCAGATTCATTTGCTTGTTGCAATACACACCCGACGCCATACGACGACGCATCACATGCTAGTACCAAATGCTTACATGGATCATACAACACAAGCAATTTGTTTGAGCTAACAATTTTCTAGCTTTTACAAAGACATTTTCTTGGCTTTTGCCCCAAACCCATTCATCTCCTTTACGTAGTAAGACATGCAGTGGTTCTAACAGTGTGCTGAGACCCGGTAAGAAGTTACCAATGTAGTTCAGGAGTCCTAGAAATGACCATAGCTCCATCACGTTCTGTGGCCTCAGTGCGTTCTCAATTGCCTCTGTCTTCGAATCGGTGGGCCTGATGCCATCCACCACAATTCTTCTCCCCAGGAACTCCACTACAGGCACCAGAAAAATGCACTTCGAGCGTTTTAACCTGAACCCCACGGGGTTGAGTCGACTAAGAACCTCCTCCAGGTTCTGCAGATGCTCGACTGTGTCCCGACCTGTAACCAAGATATTGTCCTGGAAGACCACGGTGCCCGGGACCGACTTCAGTAAGCTTTCCATGTTTCTCTGGAATATTGCCACAGCTGATCGAATTCCAAACGGGCATCTGTTATAAATGAAGAGATCTTTGTGTGTGTTGATGCAGGTGAGGCCCTTCGATGATTCCTCCAGCTCCTGCATCATATAGGCTGATGTCAAGTCCAGCTTCGTGAACGTCTTTCCTCCCGCCAGCGTAGCAAAAAGGTCGTCAGCCTTTGGTAGTGGATATTGATCCTGCAGGGAGAAACGATTGATAGTTACTGTGTAATCACCACAGTTTCTGACAGTGCCGTCTCTCTTAAGGACTGGAACAATCCGACTGGCCCAGTCGTTGAATTCGATCAGTGAAATGATGCCCTCTTGTTGCAGCCGGTCTAGCTCGATCTCCACCCTCTCTCTCATCATGTACGGTACTGCTCTCGCCTTGTGATGGATGGGTCGTGCCCCCGGAATTAGGTGGATCTGTACTTTTGCTCCTTGGAACTTCCCGATGCCTGGTTCGAACAGCGAAGGAAACTTGTTTAAGACCTGGGCACACGAAGTGTCGTCAGCGGACGAGAGCGCTCGGACGTCGTCCCAATTCACAGCCAGCTCCTGCCGAGCAGCGTGGGACCATCACCCGGTACCACCCAGAGTGATAGCTTGTGCACCGCTCCATCGTAGGAGACCTTTACAGTAGCACTGCTGATTACGTGAATCAGTTCCTTTGTGAAAGTTCTCAGTTTCGTGCGAATGGGAGTCAAGACTGGCCTTGAGGCCTTGCTGCACCTCAATTTTTTGAAAGTCTTTTAGCTCATAGTGGACTGACTCGTGCCCGTGTCCAGCTCCATTGACACCGGGAGTCCATTTAATTCAACCTTCAGCATTATCGGGGAACACTGTGGTAAATGTGTGCACCCCATATACATCTGCCTCCTCAGTCTGATGCTCTGGTTCCTCGTGATCCGCCGTGGATCTGTCCTCCTCTGCAACATGGTGGCTTGCAGGATTAACAGGTTTTCAGCTCGCTTGCACATAAATTGGAGGTGTCCCATTGTTCCACAGCCCTTGCAGAAGTACCCTTTGAAGCGGCATGAATGGAAATGATAATCACCCCTGCAGTGCCAACAAGGTGTTAATTGCCTTGCATTCATCACCCTTGATGGTGAACTCTGAGACATCTGTGGACATGCAACTGCAGGCATATGGGGCCTGCCCTGTACGTTGCAATTTAAAAACATCACTTTGTTCAAAGTACTTGTAGCAGCACTCCTGTGCTGAGAGATTTGCTTAATATTATCACTGGTGGCAATGAACGCCTGGGCTATCGCTATGGTCTTACTCAAGGTTAGGGTCGCTACAGTCAAAAATTTGCGAAGTATCATTTCATGGCCAATGCCAATTATAAAAAAGTCTCTGAGCATGTGCTCCAAATGTCCTTAAAATTCCCAATGTCCTGCAAGGCGTCTTAGCTCGGCGACATAACTCATCACTTCCTGGCCTTCAGACCTTTTGTAGGTGTAGAACCGATACCTCGCCATCAGAATGCTTTCCTTCAGGTTCAGATGCTCCTGGACCAGTGTGCACAAACCATCCTACAATTTCTCTGTGGGTTTCGCTGGGGCAAGTAGATTTTTCATGTGTTGGTGCCCTGCAGACGGTGAGGAGAAGTGCCCTTCGTTTGGCAGCGTTCGCTTCTCCTTCCAGCTCGTTGGCCATGAAGTATTAGTCGAGTCGCTCCACGAAGGTTCCCCAATCAGCTCCCTCCGAGAATTTCTCTAGGATGCCCACTGTTCTCTGCATCATTAGATTCGTCATTTGTATCTCGTCGCCAAATGTTACGTATGAAAAACGAGTCTGATTGGATACTGTGAGCTCAAAGTGAAATGTGACCGTAGTCTTTTATTGCAGTTCTCCAGAGTGCCTCTCCAGCCTGTGAGGCCTCCTTAAGTACCTGTGCTCCCAAGAGATTGTGGGATTCCTTGGGACTCCAGGGGATGAGCCCTCTGGTGGCGATACAAGGCATATACAAGTTTGCATATTATGATCACTAGCACCAAACTGCTCTCCCACGGAAGACCTCTTCCACCTGCCCCTCTTCATTCCCGAAAACTAAGTCCAGAACCGCCCCTTCTCTTGTTGGGCTTGCTACATACTGGCTAAACAAGTTCTCCTTAATGCATTTTAGAAATTCCGCATCCTCTGTACCATTCGCATTACTTTTTTCCCAGTAAATATTCGCGTAGTTGAAATCCCCCACTATTACAGCTCTATAGTTTTTGCACTTTGCAGCAATTTTCCCACATATTTGTTCTTCTATCTCCCTCTGACTGTTTGGGGTCTATAGTACACTCCCAGTAGTGTGATCGCCCCTTTTTTGTTCTTCAATTCAACCCATATGGCGTCGTTTGATGACCCCTCTAACATATCATACTTTCTCACAGCTGTAATTGTTTCTTTAATTAATACTGCAAACCCCCCTCCTCTTTTATCCACCTCTCTATCCCGTCTGAAAACCCTGTAACCAGAATGTTGAGCTGCCATACCTGCCCCTCTTTCAGCCATGTCTCAGTAATAGCTACAATATCATACTCCCAAGTGTCTGTCGGTGTTTTCAGCTCATCTGCCAGTCCCCAGACTCCTTGCATTGAAGTATATACAGGTTGTGCCTCCCTTATCTGGCACCCTCTGGACCTGGCCTGTGCCGAATAAGGGATTTTGCCTGATAAAGGGAGGTCAGCCCGAGGTTGGGGGGGCGGGGAACGAAGGATGTAGGTGCCCCCGGCGGGCCCCAAAGTCGGGGTGGAGGTCGACCACGTTCTAGATGAGGGGTGGTGGTGGATAAGGGAAGGGAGGTCTAAACTGTACCATTTAGTTGTGCCAAACTCCCTTGCTGTCTATTTTCCAGTGCTTGTTTCCTCTGTCTTCCAACTTCACTTTCTACTTTTCTGCCTTCCATTTCCAGCTTTACTCCCCTCCCCACTGAATCTACTCTCAGGTTCCCATCCCCCTGCCAAGCTAGTTTAAACCCTCCCCAACAGCACTAGCCAACCTTCCCTCGAGGATATTGGTCCCGGCTCTGTCGAGGCGCAACCCGTCCGGCTTGTACAGGTCCCACTTCCCCCAGAAACGGTCCCAATGCCTCAGGAATCTAAAACCCTCCCACCTGCACCATCTCTCCATCTTCTCTTTCCTCCTATTTCTGTACTCACTAGTACGTGGCACTGGCAGTAACCCGGATGTTTCTCTCCTAGCTCCCTAAACCTTGCCTGCAGGACCTCATCCCTCTTTCTACCTATGTCACTGGCACCGAGATGGACCACGACCTCTGGCTGTTCAGCCTCTCCCCCCAGAATGCACTGCAGCCGCTCGGTGACATCCTTGACCCTGGCACTAGGGAGGCAACATACTATCCTGGAGTCATGTCTGTGGCCGCAGATACGCCTGTCTGCTCCCCTGACTATCGAATCCCCTACCATTATAGCTCATCCATTCTTCTCTCTGCTCCCCCGCACCACCCGCCCCCCCTGCCCCGCCCCGTCGTTCCATGAACTTGGTTCTAGCTGCACTCCCCAGAGGCGCTATCACCCTCACCAGTACTCAGAACAGAATACTGGTTAGAGAGCGAGATGGACTCAAGGATTCCTGCACTACCTGCCTTTCCTTCTCTTCTGTCTAGCGGTCACCCACTTCCTCTCCGCGGGGCGACCGCCTCTAGAAATGTGCTATCCACGTAGCTCTCGGCCTCGCGGAGGCACCACAGTGACTTCAGCCACCGCTCAAACTCCGAAACACGAGTTGCTGTAGCTGGTAACACTTCCTGCACATGTGGTCGTCCAGGCTACGCGAAGCGTCCAGGACTTCCCATCTGGCACAGGATGTGCACTCCATGGGACTGAGCTGCCCTACCATGCCTCTATTTATTAGATTAAGAACTAACCCAGCAGAAATAAATTTAAAACTTAACAAAAAACACTCACCAGCTACTCACCAATCAGCTCTTTGCCTTGTACTGACGTCGCTTTTTCTACTCTGACATCACTCTTTTTCGAATTCTGCCTCTCTTGAGTTGCTCGAGCTCTCGCTCTGCTCCCGCTTAGACCTTGCCCAGGTCTGCTGCCTCTTCCGCAGCTGGAGTACTGTGTGTAGTTCTGGTCACCACATTACAGGAAGGATGTGATTGCACTGGAAAGGGTGCAGAGGAGATTTACAAGAATGTTGCCTGGACTGGAGAACTTTGGCTATGAGGAAAGATTGGAGATGCTGGATTCGTTTTCTTTCGAACAGAGGAGGCTGAGAGGCGACCTGATTGAGGAGTATAAAATTATGAGGGGCCTGGATAGAGTGGATAGGAAGGAACTGTTTCCCTTGGCAGAGGAGTCAACAACCAGGGGGCATAGATTAAAGTAATGGGGGGGTGGCATAGAGGAGATATGAGGGAAAGGTTTTCACCCAGAGGGTGGGTGGGGGTCTGGAACTCACTGCCTGAAAGGGTGGTAGAGGCAGGAAGCCTCATCACATTTAAAAAATACTTGGATGTGCACTTTAAGTGCTGTAATCTACAGGCTACGGACCTAGAGCTGGAAAGTGGGATTAGGCTTGTCGGCCGTCACGGGCATGATGGGCCGAAATGGCCTCCTTCCATGCTGTAAACTTTTATGATTCTATGGCACCTCCGACAGTTGAGCAACCCCTCTGGTTTAGCTTCAGACGGGGGCAGAATCACCGGCGATGGAGATGTCAATTAGAGCAGAAAGGAAGCCCAGCATTGTCTCCGCTGTTACCTTCGGACAACTGTGGGAAGCTTCCAAGAAAATGACAGACGGTAGAAAGGCAAGGAGCTCTCCAGAGTTGAAACAAGACTAATTTGAGTGGGGGTTCTTACCTTAACACATCTTATGAGGTCATTGAATTTCTTTCTGCACTGCAGCCAGGTATACTGCTGCCATTAACATTGGCGACCACCTGCCAAGCCTCCTCTCCATCTTTTCATGTGTCTATCAGAGGGCCTTCTGGTGTCCCTCCTCTGTAAGGCTGCAAAACACCTTACAAACATACACATTATACGCTTGGTTAACATAGAAGTTTTAACATTGGTGAGGCCACATCTGGAATATTGCATGCAGTTTTGATTTCCATATTTACGAAAGGATATACTTGCTCTGGAGTCAGTTCAGAGAAGGTTCACTAGGTTGATTCCAGGGATGAGGGGGTTGACTTATGAGGAAAGGTTGAGTAGGTTAGGTCTCTACTCATTGGAATTCAGAAGAATGAGAGGTGATCTTTTCGAAACGTATAAGATTATGAGGGGGCTTGACAAGGTGGATGCACTGATGGGGGAGACTAGAACTAGAGGGCATGATCTTAGAATAAGGGGCCGCCCATTTAAAACAGAGATGAGAAGAAATTTCTTCTCTGAGGGTTGTAAATCTGTGGAATTCGCTGCCTCAGAGAGCTGTGGAAGCTGGGTCATTGAATAAATTTAAGACAGAAATAGACAGTTTCTTAAACTATAAGGGGATAAGGGGTTATGGGGAGCGGGCGGGGAAGTGGAGCTGAGTCCATGATCAGATCAGCCGTGATCGTATTAAATGGCAGAGCAGGCTCGAGGGGCTGTATGGCCTACTCCTGCTCCTATTTCTTATGAATGTCGTGGAAAGTGGGTTGACAAAAATAAAGCTCTGGGAGGTGAACAAAAGGTGCCGTTACCCACAAATGGAAATTGGCACTTGCAGAACAATGTTTGTTAAACTGAACAATAAATTTATACAGCGATGACGACAACCACAACTTGCATTTATATAACGTGGGTAAACATCCCGAGGCATTCCCCAGAAGCGGAATTGACACCGAGCCAATGAAGGAGATATTGAAAGACATGGCCAGGTCAAAGAGGTGGGTTATAAGGAGAGTCTTAAGAGGAGAGGGTGGTGAAGAGGGAGAAAGGTTTAGGGAGGAAATTCCAGAGCGTGGGGCTGAGAACACTGAAGGCAGAGCCACCAATGATGGGGTGAAGTAGAGGATCGTCGACTCATACACAACAGAAGGAGGCCATTCGACCCAATTAGTCTCTCATCTTCCATATCCCTGCAGATTCTTCCTTTACAACTATATCTCCAATTCCCTTTTGAAAGTTACTATTGAATCTGCCTCCACCGTCCTTTTAGACAATGCATTCCGGATCATAAAAACTCGCTGCGTAAAAACAATTCTGCTCATCTGCCCCCTGGTTCTTGTGCCAATTCCTTTCAATCTGTGTCCTCTGGTTATCGACCCTCCTGCCTGTGGGAGCAGTTTCTCCTTATTTCATCGATCAAAACACCTCATAATTTTGAACACCTTGATGAAATCGCAGCTTCTCTAGTCTCTCCACATCCCTGGTGTCATGCGAAAGGCCAGAGTTGGAGCAATGCAGAGCTCTCGGAATGTTTTAGGCCTAGACCTTCCTCTAACCAGAATTGGGAACAGTCTGGCTGGGTGCAGACTCTGTGGCGTCTCAGCCCCAGTCTGTTGGAATGGAGAATTAAATCCTTCTGTCACCGAGCTGATCACTCGCTGCCAGGCTGCTGGGTTTAACTCTGTTTCTGAACTGAGTTCACAGCAAACATTTGTTCAGAGACCGTCTCTTTATCCCCCTCTCCCTGTGCTTTGGTCTCTGTCACCTCCGCCTGTCCGACCCTAGACCCTACTCGAAGAAAGCAAGGAATCCGAAGATTGTGTAACATCCCTCACTTCAGCTGTTGTGGAGTCAGTCTGGAGACACACCAGGTGCAATGTGAGTCCCCTCGCCTGGCCCCTGTGTGTCTGACTTTGCTGGTGTCACTGTTGTAGATCAGGCTCTGGCTTCTGTCACAGTGACACGTGCAGTAACACTGATAGTGGTGGCAGCCACCAGGAAACAGTCAACTGAAAATCCCAAATGTGGCTCCAGGTAGTCTCGACTTCTTTGAGAACATGACAGATAAAATAGGCCATGAAATGTCCCGTGATATAGCTTTCTGGATTTCTACAAAGCTTTTGGCAAAGTCCGACAAAAAAAAATAAGACTTCAGATTCAACTAAAAGCCAGAGAAATCCAGAGTAAGATATGAGAATTGAGCAGAGTAAGATGTGAGAATTGATGTGAGATGTGAGAATTGATTTTTTAAGGGCTGAATTTTTCGCCTGTTGCTCTCTCTGTTTAGGCCTCGGAGGGGCGGCGATCGTGGCGGTGAGCTGTTCCAGGTAGGCAGCCAGCTTCCAGCGCCCCTGGTTGCGACACCGGCTCGATTTTTGGCTCTCGTAGCGCTCCGTAGAGCGCCGTGCTGGGACCGCCTGTGGAAGCGGGCATTCTGACCTATAGCGCCTGTAGTGAGGTCAGTAATGTCCACCTCAGGTAAGTGTGATTGAGTTTTATTTTATTTTTTTTGTGATTTATGTTGTGGTGGTGTGAAGTATTTATTGGGAATATTTTTGGTGTTTTTTTTTCTCCCCAGGTCTCTCTCAGAGCGTTCCGAGGCCGGCTGTTTAGCTCGGGACTTTCAGTTGCTCAGCCGGACTAGCGCCCTGAGAGAGGTGTGTAACGCCTCCCTTAGCACTCTGCCCAGCTGCCCAATTTTGCTGACTGAGGTGTAAACTGTTCCCGGGCGCAAACCTTGCCGCCACTGCAGCCCCGAAATCAGCCAAGCCAAAAATTCTTTCACACTTCCTTTTATAGACAATAGTCCCAAAATTGCTGCGTTGGGAGAGGGTTAAAGTTCTATTTCCACCCCAGTGGACTCAGAATGTGGGCCAGAACCTGGGTCCCTCCCTCTTTAAATTTCAGTTGGGGAGCTAGAAATATATCTTTCAAACGTTTTTTTAAAAGTGCACCTTAACCTCGTCGAATCGATCAATCAGTGATCGCTTGCATTAGGCTTTGGGGCCCTCAACGCTGATAGATGTCAGGAAACACAGTGCCACTAAAAGTGTTAATGATTGGATGTCAAGGAGGTCGCTGTTGCTCTCGTATCTTCAGACGTCTCCATCGGGAACAGTGTGAGACGTGGAAGGATTCGCAGGCTGATAACTGTGTGACAGGCCGCGACGTGAACACTCCATCCGTGGCCGTGACAATCTTTGTAACTAGCCGATAAGGTGGGTTAGTTCTGTACGGCGGGAGGGGTTTATGGCCTCCTACAATCCATAGGATATGGGGATATTGTTAATCACTAGGTCTCGGTAAGGTGTGTGTGAACATCGAATGATTTGCACATGACATATTGCTCTCTGCTGCACTAACAGTCTGATTACGGAGATTGTTGTCGATTCAGGTGCACAGGGACATTAGGTGTCCAAGAAACCCAAACTACAACAACCAACCAATCGGATCCTCACGAAGGCGTGGTTGGCACTGTGATATCACCACCCTGAGGTGCAGCAGTTCCCAACTAAAAGGACCCTTTTTCCGAGTTCCTTTTCTCTCCCCATCTCTTTTGAAGGTGCCACTTTGATGCTTAATAATATTCCCTGGACATCAGCAGTCCTCTGGTGCCAAGTGTCCATTCTTCATATCTAAACCTCGACAGCGAGTATCCGCAGGCCATTTGTCTGGTGAAGCCCAATCCTCTGCCCACCCTGACAGTGGTCAGTCCCTTGCCCAGGCCAGCTGTCCTGGGCCTTGCACAAGAAGATGACCTTCCCCTAAAACAACAAACAAATAAACACACCCGAGAGTTTCCCAGTACCAGTGCGATGTTACCGCGGTTAGGCATACAGTTGTCACTTGTACAACAACAGCTTAAGCTGTGAAAGACAATGAATCACTGCCAACTTATAATTACGCTCAAAAGCAGCCCCAGCATCCCAGCTTCTGTTACTCAATATTGGTTTTTGTTTTCGGTCGTGTGCAGCAGGTAAAGGGACACTCTCCGTGTTAACGCATTGAAACTTCAAACCCTTCCTTTATCGGTACAAATAAACTTGATCACTTTTCATTGCTCCAATTTTCCAGATAAATAATTAAGCGGAGCAGGCTCTAGGGGATGAATGGCCTCCTCCTGTCCCTATGAGTGTGCAAGGCACAGATCAAAGCCATTCCAGACACACTATTGATGCAACAAGTATGAATGTTGAACTTGTGTCCTAACTCGCACCAAGTCCCGCTCACCCATCACCACTGACCTACATTGACTCCCGGTTAAGTAACACCTCAATTTCAAAATTCTCAGCCTGATTTTCAAATCTCTCCATGGCCTCGCCCCTCCCTATCTCTGTAATCTCCTCCAGGAGAGGTGTGAGTTCGGGGCCAGGGGCCCAGGGGTAGCACGGACCAGCCCACACTGCGATATATGTGCGCACTAGGTCCGTGCAGCAGAGCTGGTCTCCAGTCGTCCTGGTTAACCCTTGCCACTGGACCAAGACCTAGCTCTGTCGAGCCCGTGTGGTGGCTGGTGTGCAATGGCCACCACACGTTAATAAAATCCACGCATAGGCATCTTCCACCCTTCAGGATGTAGTTCGAGGAAATTAGGTCCTTCATTGAAACATCTGTGAACTCATCCTTTTTTGGCGTGGAAGCAAGTCATCCTCGCTTCGAGGGACTGCCTATGATGATGAATCTCCTCCCGCCCCACAACCCTCCGAGATAACTGCGCTCCTCTAATTCTGACCTCCTGAGCATTCCTGATTATAATCGCTCCACCATTGGTGGCCGTGCCTTCTGTTGCCTGAGCCCCAAGCTCTGGAACTCCCTGCCTAAACCTCTCCACCTCTACCTCTCTTTCCTCCTTCAAGATGCTCCTTAAAAAATACCTCTTTGACCAAGCTTTTGGTCACCTGCGCTAATTTCCACTTGTGCGGCTCGGTGTCAAATTTTTATCGCATAATACTCCTGTGAAGTGCCTTGGGACGTTTCACTATGTTAAAGGCGCTATATAAATACAAGTTGTTGTTGTCTGTTCAAAGCATTGGTGGCATTTTGATTGCGCATCCGTTATGTCAGGAAACTGTCGGGGATGCATCTGGGAGTCGCTGCGGGATTTGTCCGGTCTGTCTTGTAAGGAGCACAACCTAGGCGACTGGAGCCAGTGGTGGGGAGTTCCCATTTATCTAACTCAGTCAGGATCCAGCGTAGTGATATGCCGAGTGAGTGAATTCTTCCAGTGGCTCACACCATGGAGATCCAGCCCAAGCCAAAGGCCAGGGCACGTTAAGAATGGAAATTGCTCAATTAAATGTCATTCATTTTAATAAATTGATTGGCCTCTTTACACAGGGAGCAGAAGGGGCCATCTCTGAGCCTGGGGGGAGGGGTTCCTGAGTGACCTCCATCCCCCACTCCATCAAAGACGGGCAGCTGCCAGACTCTAAGGGTCAGGTGAGCGCCGAGAGCCACCCACAGTGTCGCTTTCACCTGGATGTCTCAGTATAACTGCGATCCGTGGACTTTCTGGGCCTGGATTTCTATTACTGATATCTGGGTAATTTAGGCAGCCCAGACTGTCAAGGTAAATATACAGGGGTACAGCTCTGTGTATGTATTAGAAATACCTGCGATACAACATCGTGTACATATGTATATTATAAATACAAGGCAAGAGCTTTGTTTATTCATTATAAAACTGCCCTGTGTATATAAGTGCACAGGTAAAGCACTTTGCTTTAGAATAGAATAGATATGGGGATACAGTACCATGTGCTGCATAATAAACATTGAAGTAATAGGTTTTACCAGCAGTAAGCGATATACCGAGTTGTACCATCCCCCTTTCATTCTAAGAGCATGTTTGGAACACAGCAGAGGTATTTTGTTTAAATCTATATTGGTTCATGTCAATGAGTTTAACAAGTGCACTAAGTCCTGTGTGACAAATAGGTTGCCATTAGCGGATACGTGCTGTGACTGTGCTCATCTTGACTTGCATTGATAGCAGGTCTCTGACAAGCCTGGCTTTTGAATGGATTTAAACTTTGACCCGACTGGCTGTGGTTGAGTGAGGATGTCAGGTAGGATCACTACTCTGGGTAAATTGTAGGGATACAAGATAACACCTCTTCCTCTGCTAATTTAGTTACATCAGATGTCCAAGCTGAGAGTTACGAAGACACGGTAGAATCAGACAGGATCTTACTGGCACTATGGGTGCGTGGGCACATTTTGCAAGACACTGAACAGGAAGTGGCGAGAGTAATTGTAGCATGCACGGAGAAGAACATGATATTTAAACACTTTATCGAGAATGCCATTGTTACATGTGATCAGCTGGAAAGGATTAAGATAATTTCTGGGGAAGTGTGTGGTGTCAGCAGTTTTGAAGGGTGTGTCGCCTCAGCGACGAGTATTCGTGTGTTGGTGCTCAGGGAACTGAGGTTTGAAATGTGGGTGTGGAGAAAGTCAGAAGATAAACGGTCAATTGAGCAGTTTGTAGGTTGTTGAGGCCAGTTCATTGGATATATTCAAGAGGGAGTTAGATATGGCCCTTACGGCTAAGGGGATCAAGGGGTATGGAGAGAAAGCAGGAAAGGGATACTGAGGGAGTGATCAGCCATGATCTTATTGAATGGCGATGCAGGCTCGAAGGGCCAAATGGCCTACTCCTGCACCTATTTTCTATATTTCTATGGAACATCGGGTCCTTCATTGAAACATCTGTGAACTCACGTGGAAGCAAGTCATCCTCGTTCGAGGGACCACCTATGATGATGATGATGATGAGTTCCGTGTTCATAGCTAGAAGGTAGCGAGGAGCTGGCTCATTTTCTGGGAATCCAACAACAACTTGCATTTATATAGCGCCTTTTATGTAATAAACCGTTTCAAGGCACTTCACAGGAGCGAGCTAAGACAAAACTTGATACCGAGCTAAAGAAGGAGACAATTGAAGTGGGTAACTAGAACCTTCGTCATAGGATGGGTTTTGCCCCTCCTTAAAGGACAAGAGAGAGATAGAGGAGGCGGAGAGGTTTGGGGAGTGAATTCCAGAGTTGGTGCCTAGACAGCTGAAGACACGGCCGCCAATGATTGGACAAAGGAAGGGGGGGATATATAAGAGGCCGGGGATTAGAACAGGAGAACATAAGAAATAGGAGCAGGAGTGGGCCATTTGGCCCTCGAGCCTGCTCCACCATTCAATAAGATCATGGCTGATCTGATCTTGGGTTCAGCTCCACTTCCCCGCCTGCTCCCCATAACTCTTGACTCCCTTATCGCTCAAAAATCTGTCTATCTCCGCTGTAAATATATTCAATGACCCAGCCTCCACAGCTCTCTGGGGCAGAGAATTCCACAGGTTTACAACCCTCTGTGAGAAGAAATTTCTCCTCATCTCAGTTTTAAATGGGTGACCCCTTATTCTGAAACTATGCCCCCTAGTTCTAGACCGGAGAGGCTTGTAGAGCTGGAGGAGGTTATCGAGATAGGAAGGGGTGAGACCATAGAGGGATTTGAACAGAAGGATGAGAATTTTAAATTTGAGGCTATGAAGAAAGAGCAACACCAATGGCTTTGCAAAAGGCCACCATGGAGTATAGAGACCATAGAGGAAAGATAAGAGACAGCTGTCAGGGAGAGACGTCACAACTTCGCTGAGGCCAACCGTTCACATCAGTGGACAAATTAGGGATTGCCAAACTTCAGAACTGATTTCTTTCTCAAAAGTACTCAACCCAGGTAAGGACAAGAATGTAACTGGTCCTGCAGTACTGAGTCAGGGGAAAGGCTTCCCACTGGGCAAGCGTGATTTTCAGCTGTCTCAAATACTTGCTTCTGTATACTACAGTACATAGTACAGTACTATCGTCCTGGTTAACCCTTGCCACTGGACCAAGACCTAGCTCTGTCAAGCCCGTGTGGTGGCTGGCATGCAACGGCCACCACACGTTAAAAAAATCCATGCACAGGCATCTTCCACCCTTCAGGATGTAGTTCAGGACCTGGAATATTAGATACTTAATTGAAACACCAGTGAACGCATCCTGTTTCGGCATGGAAGCAAGTCATCCTCGTTTCGAGGGACTGCCTTTGATGACTACAGTACAATTAGGGGTTTAGTATTAATCTTGGACACGCGAATCCATGCTATGTGTATACTCCAGAACAGTATTGAGGGAGTGCTGCTCTGTCGGAGGTGCCATTTTTCAAATGAAACATTAAACTGAGGCCCCGTCTGCCCTCTCAGGTGGGCGTAAAAGATCCCATGGCACCATTTCGAAGAAGAGCAGAGGAGTTCGCTTTGGTGCCTTGGCCAATATTTGATCTTCAAACAATATCACTAAGCAAACAGATTATCTGGTCATTATCACATTGTTTTTTGTGGGAGCTTGCTGTGCACAAATTGACTGCCATGTTTCCTACATTACAACAGTGATGACATTTCACAATCACTTCATTGGCTGTGAAGTGCTTCGGAATGTCCTGAGGTCGTGGAAGGTTCTATAGAAATGCAAGTCTTTCTTTTTACAAAGATACGTACAGAGTGTGGATCAGTGTATCCAACATACCTTCAGATAGTTGGAAACTTGTTCTGCTTGAGGAAGCTGACCCGGAAATTCCCATGGAGGGCTTTTGAGAGCAGATCTAGAACAAGGTTCTGCCTGCTCCATCCACGCATCTCTGATACCCCTCCTGGGGTCAAGGCCATTTATATATTGCCTGGGGCCACCCTAGTCTAAAAATAGTATAATTGGGATGTCCACCTCAGTTAGGGAGGGGGAGAAGGGATTGGTCAGCAGAGCCCGGCCTAAGTGAACCAACATTGCTAGCCCAGAAGACAAAGGGATTGAAAAATAATGCAGTCTTTTTTGAAGGCAGCTGCTTATCTCAAATCAGGCCTGTTAAGATCTAAATCCCTCTCCCACCCCCCACCCCGGACCCTTGGCATCATCAGGCATCCTGGAGGGGGGTTTAATCAGGAGGAAGATATGCTGTGTGATATGTTCATGGTCTGCTTCAGCTGGTAACACACTTCCACCCACCATAGCTGGAATTTCTGAGCTGTGGATAAAGGGAAGGAACACCTGCCCCCCCAAATTATGCAACACCTCCGCCCCCGCCCCCCCCCCCCCCCCGCCCCCAGCCCCCAGCAGCTGACCAGGAAGTGCTGCAGTTACTGCCCCAGGGACACAGGATTTCAGGGTGGGCTGCCTTTGTATTAGCGATCTAGTGGGTATGGTACTGGATGAGGAATCAAGAGTTCAAATCCCACCATGGCAAGTTTTAAAACTCAGTTCAGGAATTGTGATTCTTTCCAGGCTGATTTTGGCAAAATAACCAAGAACGATTCAAGAGTACATTGCAAAAACCCAATTAGTTCTACAGTGTCATTCGAGGAAGGGAACGTAGCAACCCTTCCCTATATGTGACTCCAGTTCCATCATCATCATAGGCAGTCCCTCGAGTCGAGGATGACTTGCTTCCACGTCAAAAAGTTCACAGGTGTTTCAATGAAGGACCTAATATTCCGGATCCCGAACTACATCCTGAAGGGTGGAAGATGCCTGTGCGTGGATTTTTTTAACGTGTGGTGACCGTTGCACACCAGCCATCACACGGGCTTGACCGAGCTAGGTCTTGGTCCAGTGGCAAGGGTTAACCAGGACGACTGGAGACCTGCTCTGCTGCACGGACCGAGTGCGCACACATATCGCAGTTTGGGCTGGCCCGTGCTGCCCCTGGGCCCTCGCCTCTTCTGGGCCTCGAACCCATGCCTCTCCTGGGCCCTGATCACGTCGCTCCACAATCTCTCGCCGCTCCTTCGCCCAGTCCCACATTATATATAGTTGCCCATTACCCAGACTAGTGTGTATGTGACTCGCACACTTTGAATAGTTGACTCTTACCTGGTCTGGCCTGTATGTGACTCTAGTCCCACACTATGGGCCAAAATTTGGCCAGGAGTTACTCTGTTTTTTTTTGGACAACTTGATTTTTCTGGAATATCTTAACAATCCCCATTATGCACAATTAATTTGCACCAATGTGAGTTAGTTAGGATTTTTTTTTAGCTTCGTTTTTTTTCAAAAGGGAGCATTACCAGCCATCTAAGCCTGTTTTGGCCATTTAAGCCAGTTTGGACAGCTAATAGTTGCTCCAAACTAACTTAGGCCAGCGTATGTGGCCACTTGTGGCCGCACAGAAAGCCCTTAGAGAGTTAAGAAATCAGCGCAGGTAGGTACATTCTAAAGCACCAAGCACTAAACAAAGCAGAAAAATAAGCATTCAATAACAAATAAAAAATACAAGGAAGCTGAGAGGACCTGAACCAATACTTTCAAAGCACTAAACAAAGCACAAAAAGTAATAAGCAATTAGTGCCGGGACCTGGCTCTGCCCCCGAATCCAATGGCCCCACTATGCCACCATCAAGGAGAGGCTGGGGAGCGGCCAAACTCGGCCCGGATATTTTTGGAGCAATTCGAGGCAGACAAAAGCGGCGCACCTCTGGTGAGTGCGCCAGAAATCTGTACTGGCCAAATTCTACCCCTATATAGTTGACTCTTACCTGGTCTGGCCTGTATGTGACGCCAGTCTTGCACTATATGGATGATGCGGCATGCCTTCAGGCCAACAAGGAATAAGCAACAAATACTGCCTTGGCAGGGTTCCCTAAACATTTTTTTTTACAAAGTTACCCAGTTATATAGAAAATTAAATGATTTTGATAACATAAAGCCAACATGTTATTTGAAAGTACATCAGGTTAATGGGAGCAGAGGCCGTGAATGTAAATCAAAGAAAGACTTGCATTTCTATAGCAGCCAATTTGCACACAGCAAGCTCCTACAGGCAGCAATGTGATAATGGCCAGATAATCTGTTTAAAGTGTTGGTTTTGGAATAAGCATTGGCCAGGACACCAGGGATAACTACCCAATTCGAATCGTGCGCGTAGGAGCTTTTACTTCCTCCTGAGAGAGCAGACATTTAACAAAGGTTCAACATTCCATCTGAAAGACGGCACCTCCGACAGGGCAGCACTCCCTCAGTACTGCACTGGAGTGTCAGCCTGGATTATGTGCTCAAGTCCCTGGAGCGGGGCTTGAACCCACAACCTTCTGACGGTGAGAGTGCTACTTACCGACACCTGGGAGTCCCTGGCCAAAGACCGCCCTAAGTGGAGGAAGTACATCCGGGAGGGCGCTGAGCACCTCGAGTCTCATCGCCGAAAGCATGCAGAAAACAAGCGCAGGCAGCGGAAGGAGCGTGCGGCAAACCAGACTTCCCACCCACCCCTTCCCTGAACGGCTGCCTGTCCCACCTGTGACAGAGACTGTAATTCCCGTATTGGACTGTTCAGTCACCTGAGAACTCACTTTTAGAGTAGAAGCAAGTCTTCCTCGATTTCGAGGGACTGCCTATGACCATCAATGAAGAAACACATTTAAAAGATATTCGGAGGCACTCGGAGACTGAGAAACGTTTCAGGGTGAATTAGCAGAGACAAAACATTAGGGACATATAATGTTTTCGGGAGGGAAAAATTCTCACTATAAAAATAACTAAATAATTGCAGCAAATAAATGTTACAAAATATTTGGCTGCAGATTGCTGTAGAACAAAGATTCCTATCAGTGAGACCTGTTATTGTCAAACTGGGAATTCAGTTACTGACGATTGAATGTTTAAAGGGAGCTTATACAGCCTGGGGTGTCTCCAGCGTGCCAGTTTCTTGTTAGAGAGATCATTATCAGCTATTCTATTCAGTGAGCAGTTTGCTATAGAGGTCAAGGCTTAAATATACTGTTGGCAGGCTGTTCACGCAGCGGGAGGGACTCAAAGATAAAGACTGTATTTGAATATATTTGAGTGAGGAAGTCAATAATCCAGCATTCAGCAAAGAACAACTCCAACTGCCAGGCAAATCTTACCCAAATCAGCTAAGGTGGCAGGGAATTCCAGTCCTCGACACCATGATGATGAGGTAAGGGCCACAGGCTCAAACTAGCGAAAAGCAAATTGAGGAGCGATGACAGGGAGTTTTACTTCACACAAAGAGAGAAAGGAAAGAACTTGCATTCCTATAATGCTTTTCACAACCTCAGGACGTCCCTAAGCGCTTTACAGCCGATGAAGTTCTTTTAAAGTGCGGTCTGTGTTGTAATGTAGGGAAACACGGCAACCAATTTGTGCACAGCAAGCTCCCTTCTTAGACAGTCCCTCGAAGCGAGGATGACTTGCTTCCAGGCCAAAAAGGGATGAGTTCACAGGTGTTTCAATAAAGAACCTAATATTCCAGATCCCGAACTACATACTGAAGGGTGGAAGATGCCTGTGCGTGGATTGTTTTAACGTGGGGTGACCGTTGCATACCAGCCACCACATGGGCTTGACAGAGCGAGGTCTTGGTCCAGTGGCAAGGGTTAACCAGGACGACTGGAGACCTGCTCTGCTGCACGGGCCTAGTGCGGACACATATCGCAGTGTGGGCTAGCCCGTGCTGCCCCTGGGCCCCTGGCCCCGAACTCGCGCCTCTCCTGGGCTCTGATCACATCCCTCTACAATCTCTGGCCCTCCTTCGCCCCGATCTCGCCGCTCCTCTGCTGCTTGCTGCCTCTCCTGCTGTACCTGCCCACACTCCAATCAGCGACCTTGATTTTGGTGACTTCCAATCCAGTTGCCCTTCTCTTAGTCGTCGCCCTACCTGCACCAGCTCGCGCTGCTCCCTGAAGTGGCATACCTCCAGGCTGCTCCACCAGCGGCAGGTCGAGGCCATAAAAGGAGCGAGGTGCGGTGGCCCGGGAACGGCGTGGAAGCAAGATCCCACAAACAGCCAAGAGTTAAAATCATCAGATGATCGGTTGTTTAGTGATGCTGGTTGATGAGGGATAAAGGTTTGCCAGGACATGAGGGAGAGAACCCACCTGCCCAAAGAAGGAGATATCAGGTGGGGTGACTAAAAGCTTGGTCAAAGACGTGGGGCTGGATTTTTGGCTTTTCCGATTTCGGGGCGGTAATCACAGCGGGGGCGGTAAAGGTACTGCCTGAAAAAAGTTTGTGTTCTCGACTAGAAGATTCGGCAAAAAATTAAGATGCACATGCGTTGGCGTTAAATCGGGCGATACAACGGACTTTGTGCGCCCCAGCCAAAACTCGCGGCGGCAAAATAGGCGGACATTTTGCACGTGCGCAGTTGGTTTTATTTTCCCGGTTGCAAACGCTAATTCAGGGCACGGCAACTCGCGCGCGCATGCGCATATGATCCGCCCGATGCCTGCCACTTTTGCAGAGATGGAGTAGCCGGAGGGCAGGCAGCATGCCAGGAGCTTTTCGAATGAGGTTTCTGAGTCCGTGGTGTACGTGTGGGGAGCGGTGGTGGTCCTCACTCCATCTGGCTGGGGGAGCCAGACCACTGCCACCAATCTTCAAGCGATTATGGAAAGAAATTGCGCAGGAGGTCTCTGCAACAGACACTGTTCCCAGAACTGGGACACAATGCAGAAAAAAGTTCAACTACCTTACCAGAGTTGTCAGGGTGAGTACCATTCACACTTATGTATACCTCCTATCCTTCCAACATGAATCTCAGAGACTTTGTAAAGTCTTTCATGCATGTGGCCAGTCTCAAAGTCTTGCAGTCTGTGGGGTGGGTTTCACAATCAATAAGAAAGATAACTTCTCTACCATTGCCTCTTGATGAACGATGCGCATACACTTTTGATCCTCAATCATTGAGAACCTTCCTCGCAATACACTCCCACTGCTGTTATGGGTTTCATAAAGATCACCTGCAGCATCTATGTTACATCCCTCTCACCTCCGAACAATCGCTCACAATGTTCATACAACATCCACCCAGATTGAAGTGAAGTCACAAGAACACCCACACAGTCTCTCCTATCACATGTGGCATATGTGACACAACAGGAGATGAACCCTTTCTGAACCCCTCCTAGTTTTGACCTTGCAGTCGAAGCACTCTCAACAGGAGGGAACGGCTGCGCACAGGCAGGGGGCCGCCTCAAATTCTTCCACTGACTGATGTCGAGAAACGAGTGTCGGCTCTCATTGGAGCAGCTTGGGCAGTTGCCGGGGCGATGCTGAGTCCCCTTCGGGTAGTGAGGGTATGCAAATAGATTGTGCGACTGATGTGATTTCATTGAGACATATAATGAAGTGGCGGCGGACCTTCAAATGAACATGTGCAAAGCCACCTTCTGCCCAGTCACCCTGCCCCTCCCTCACTGCTAAGCACACATATGTTTTTTTTGTGCTTGCAGAAGAACAGTCATAATCGCGATAGCACTCCTGTGAGGCATCGACATCTGGCCATGGCAGAGATAGAAACATAGAAATTTACAGCGCAGAAGGACGCCATTTCGGCCCATCGTGTCCGCGCCGGCCGACAAAGTGCCGCATGGCCCTTGGTCAGCAACCCTGAAGGTTACATATAAACCTATGAACAATGAACAATGGCGGACAGGTATTTTCTGGCACCTATGGCCCGACCCTGATGCTGTCTTTGGTCATTTCCCTCATCCTGATCCTTCCAAATAGACTGATGAGGAGTTGGGCATCCCTCCAATTGATGAGGAATAACTTGAACTTGCTTTCCTGAAATGTGTTTCCTTTGTGGGCATTTCTGAGGATGTTCATCTGACACTTGAAGAGACCACCTTATTGGAAATTAAATAATTGGAATAAATATATTACCTGGACAGTCAAAAAAAGAAATCTGGGAAAATTCCTCTCCGACTCATCCAGGCAATCGAAAGTAGTCCAGAGCACTCTGACCGTATCAGATTCCATGATGTACTTACCATCGTGTCTACACCAGCAACAAGAGATTATCCAGTCTAATCCTACTTACCAGCTCTAGGTCCGTAACCCTGCAGGTTACAGCACTTCAAGTGTACATCCAAGCATTTTTTAAAGGGTTTCTGACTCCACCACCCTTCCAGTAGTGAGTTCCAGACCCCTACAACCCTCTGCGTGAAGTAGCTTCCCCTCAAATCCACTCTGAACCTTCCATCAACCACCTTAAAGCTTTGCCCCCTCGTAATAGAACCCTCTACCAAGGGAAATAGGCCCTTGCTATCCACTATATCCAGGCACCTCAAAATTTTATACACCTCAATGAGGTCTCCTCTCAGCCTCCTCTGTTCCAAGGAGAACAAACCCAGCCTATCCAATCTTTCCTCATAGCTAAGATTCTCCATTCCAGGCAGCATCCTATTAATTCTCCTCTGCACCCTCTCTAGTGCAATCATGTTCTTCCTATAATACGGCGACCAGAACTGCACGCAGTACTCCAGCTGTGGCCTAACCAAAGTATTATACAATTTAAGCATAACCTCCCTGCTCTTGTATTCTATGCCTCGGCCAATAGAGGCAAGTATTCCGAATGCCTTCTTAACCACCTTATCCACCTGGCCTGCTACTTTCAGGGATCTGTGGACAAGCATTGCACGGTCCATTTGTTCGTCTACACTTCTAAGTGGCCTACTGCTTAATGTGTATACCCTTTCCTTATTCGCCCTCCCCAAGTGCATTACTTCACACTTCTCGGAGTTAAATTCCATTTGCCACTGCTCTGCCCACCTAACCAGTAGATTGATATCCTCCTGCAGTCCAGGACTTTCCTCTTCATTACCAACCACACAGCCAATTTTAGTGTCATCTGCAAACTTTTTAATCATACCCCCTATATTCAAATCTAGATAATTTATGTATACCACAAAAAGCAAGGGAACCAGTACTGAGCTCTGCAGAACCCCACTGGAAACATCCTTCCAGTCACAAAACCATCCTTCAACCATTACCCTTTGCTTCCTACCTCTAAGCCAATTTTGGATCCAACTTGCCATATTGCCCTGGATCCAATGGGCTTTTACCTTTGTGACCAATCTGCCATGTGGGATCGTATCAAAAGCCTTGCTAACGTCCATATACACTACATTGTACGCACTACCCGCATCGACCCTCCTGGTTACCTCAACGAAAAATTCAATCAGGTTAGTCAAACACGATCTGCCCTTAACAAATCCGTGCTGACTGTCCCTGATTAATCCTTGCCTTTCTAAATATAGATTTATCCTGTCCTTCAGGACTTTTTCCAAAAATTTTCCATCTCTGAGGTTAGGCTGACAGGCCTGTAATTACTCGGCCTATCCCTTTCTCCCATCTTAAACAAGGGTACCACATTAGCAGTCCTCCAGTCCTCCGATACCATGCCTGAATCCAAAGAGGACTGGAAAATTATGGTTAAGGCCTCTGCAATTTCCTCTTTTGCTTCGTCCAACAGCCTCGGATGCATTTCATCCGGGCCTGGAGACTTATCTACTTTCAAAGCTGCTAAACCCCACAATACCTCCTCTCTCATTATGTCTATTTTGCCCAGAATTTCACACTACTCCTCGATAACAATATCTGCATTGCCCCTTTCCTTTGTGAAAAGAGACGCAGAGTCATCATCATCATCGGCAGTCCCTTGAAATTGAGGAAGATTTGCTTCCACTCTAAAAGTGAGTTCTCAGGTGAGTGAACAGTCCAATACAGGAATTACAGTCTCTGTCACAGGTGGGACAGACAGTGGTTGAAGGAATGGGTGGGTGGGACAGGTTTGCCGCACGCTCCTTCCGCTGCCTGCGCTTGATTTCTGCATGCTCTCGGCGATGAGACTCTAGGTGCTCAGCGCCCTCCCGGATGCACTTCCTCCACTTAGGGTGGTCTTTGGCCAGGGACTCCCATGTGTCGGTGGGGTTGTTGCACTTTATCAGGGAGGCTTTGAGGGTGTCCTTGAAACATTTCCTCTGCCCACCACAAAGTATTCATTAAGAACCATACCCATATCTACTGCCTCCACACACAGATTATCCTCATGGTCTCCAATAGGCCCTACCCTTTCTTTAGTTATCCTCTTGCTCTTAATATATTAATAGAACATCTTTGTATTTTACTTGATTTTACTTGCCAAGAATTTTTCATGCTCTCTCTTAGCATTCCTAATATCCTTTTTAATTTCACCTCTGAACTTTCTATATTCCTCCAAAGATTCTACAGTATTTAGCTGTCGGTATATGACATAAGCTTCCCTTTTTTTCTTTATCCTCCCCTGTAAGTCCCTAGACATCCAGGGGGCTCCAGCATTGTTATTCCCACCCTTTTTTTCTTTAAGGGCACATGTTAGGACTGAGCCTTCCGGATTTCCTCCTTGAATGCCTCCCACTGTTCTGACACTGATTTACCCAAAAGTAGCTGTTTCCAGTCCACTGTGGCCAAATCACTTCTCAACTTAGCAAAGTTAGCTTTTACCCAATTTGGGACTTTTATTCCTGGTCTATCCTTGTCCCTTACCCATAACTAACTTGAATCTGACTGAATTATGGTCACTGGCACCCAAGTGCTCTCCCACTAATACCCCTTCAAGCTGCCCAGCTTCATTCCTCAAACCTAACTGAAAACTGCCCCCTCCCGTGTTGGGCTTGTTACATACTGACTAAAAAAGTTCTCTTGAATGCATTTTAAGAATTCTGCACCCTCTATACACTTCACACTATATTTGTCCCAATCAATATTTGGATAGTTAAAATCCCCTACTAATACTGCCCTATGGTTTTTGGACTTTTCAGAAATTTGCCTACATATTTGCTTCCTCCCACTGTTTGAGGGTCTATAGTACACACCCAGCAGTGTGATCACCCCTTTTTTATTTTTGATGAGGCTGCTGAGGAAACTCAGATGAACCGCCAAGCCCACCAGTTGTCCTGATGCAAGACACCACATCTGGGGACCAGGACAATTTTGCGGGCTTCGAGTCATTGGTGGCTTCTGGCCCCAGACACCCACAGCAACGCAGTGCGAGAGGGGAATCTTGCAGGCCAATTCTCTGGAGGGTGAGTCAGCAAAGTCGCTCTGCTCAAGAACAAGTAGTCATGGAACTGGACTTGGTGGAAATGTCCAGGGTGAACACAGGCATGCACCGTGAGCTCATGGCTGTGTTGGGTCGGATCCCAGAGAGCTTTCTGCGACTGTTGCGGAGGCAACGTCACGAATTGTCATTGAAAACCTAGGACTCCAGCAAGGCCATCATTGCCCATATACACAGCCGGTGGCCTCCAGCAGCGACAGTGGCGTTCCAGACTGCTGCATGCCCTTATCATATCGCAGCAGCGATCGCATCGCAGGCACAAGCTACACTGCAGCTTGGTGATGTGATGTGGCCGATGACTGGTGCCATCCTCACTGCATTTCCCTCTGTGCAACGGGGAAGGGATGGTGCCGAAGCAGGCCACCAAGTTGTGGAGACACATCGTGCTTCGGATGTTGAGGCTCAGCCCCGTCGGAGTGTCAGTGGCTCCCGGGAAATGGAAGGTGCTGTCCTTCCTCAGGAGCAGCAGCCGTGGGAGGGGGTTGAGCGCAAGGGGTGGGGAGACATTTCAGGGAAAGTCCCATTATTGGGTGGCACAACCTTGTGGGATGCGTAGCTCAAGAATGAGACGACCTGCAAATAGCTGTCTTTGAAATATTTACTTGTTGTTCAATGACTTGGCGTACATGCGGCGACATGCCACTGCAGGGAGCAGCGCGTGCTGCTGCAGGAGGGCGATGACTGACCGCAGTGCGGGCAGGTACAGCAGGAGCGGCGAGGTCGGGGCGAGAATTCGTAGAGGAATGTGATCGGGGCCCAGGAGAGGCGTGAGGTCGGGGCCAGGGACCCAGGGGCAGCACGGGCCCAGCCCACACTGCAACATGTGTGTGCGCTTTGTCCGTGCAGCAGAGCTGGAATCCAGTAGTCTTGGTTAACCCTTGCCTCTGGACCAAGACCTAGTGCTGGACCAAGACCTAGCGCTGGACCAAGACCTAGCTCTGTCAAACCCATGTGGTGGCTGGTGTGCAATGGTCACCATCTGGAATATTAGGTCCTTCATTGAAACACCTGTGAACTCATCTGTTTTCGCTTCGAGGGACTGCCTATGATGATGATGCCACAATGCAGTTTATTGTTTAGTTTGGTTTTGTTTATTCATTGTAATGTTTGGTGCTGTTGGGGGGTATTGATTCTATCTAACATTACTTTGACCTTTGCCATTGGTGTCTTGTGTCTCATTCCAGAATTCACTGTAGAAGAGCCTTTATGGTGGCACAGAGTTACAAGTCTTAGCTGCATCCCCATCTTCCCCAATTCAATTAAGAGTTGACGACGTGTGGCCCTTGCTGCGGCAGTATCACCACGCTGCCTCCCCCGTGGATGGGGTGGCTATCCAATGGAGGCCTCGCCAGGCTCCTTTTCATTGTCCTCCTCCTCCTGAGGTGGGCCTGCAATCCCCAGGGGCAATGCCTGGCCCCTCATGATGGCCAAATTGTGCAACATGCAGCACACCACAATGAATAGCGACACCTGTTGAGGGGTGTTTTGAAGGCTGCCTCCAGAGCAGTCCAGGCATCGGAAGCGCTGCTTCAGCACGCCAACTGTCTGTTCGATGATGTTGCGGGTGGCTGCATGGCTCTCATTGTAGTGCTGCTCGGCTTCTGTGGTGGGGTTGTGGAGGATGGGGGGGGGGGGGTCATGAGTCAGTTGGCCAGGCCGTATCCTTTGTCCCCGATCACCCAGCCCTGCCCATGCCTTTGTCGCCGAAACATCCATGAGACACTGCTCTCATGCAAGATGAAAGCTTCATGTGTGCACTCTGGACATTCACTGTAAGTACGCTGCGTGTGGTCGCACACTAGCTGCACGTTTAGGGACTGGTATCCCTTTCAGTTTCTGAACACCTCTGCGTTGTGTAATGGTGTTCGCAAGATGATGTGTGTGTAGTCAATGGCTCATTGAACCCTTGGGAAGCCGACAATTCTGCCAAACCCCAAAACCCTCTTCTTCTGGCTATCCCTGCTCATAGGGAACTGTATGAAGTCCATTCTGCGTGCGTACAGAGCCCTGCAACTTGGCAAATGCAGCTATGTGCAGCATGTTGAGAGATGCTGCATATGTCCCCTGCTGCTGCCTGGAAGGAGCCAAAAGCATAGAAGGCCATCGCCAGTCACCATCACCTCGACAGGCAGTGCAGTCCTGCTGGTGCTGGTGGGATGTAGGTCTGCCAGTAGGAGCTGGCGTATCTCTGTCAGCCTTTCGGAAGCAGAGCCTTCCGATGCACTGCACCTCAGACAGCTAGAGGAATAAGTGTTGGTGCCTATAAACCCGTGGCGGGTAAGGCCTCCTCCCTAGACGTCTTTGACCTCTCCTCATCTGTGGGCCGACATGGCCAAGAGCCCTTCGTCTAGCTTGAAGCCGCTTGCCAATTGCAACCAGCATGATGCGCTGGCAAACCAGTAATGCCCCCATTCAAATCTCTCACTGACCTCGTAAGGAAACTGTAGTGGGGATAAAAGTGATGTTTGCAAGTCGGAGCTTCACGCAGCGTGCCGTGCGCAACTGCAGCAGCCAATGTGACCTGCGATGTGTGATCCTCTAGCCTCCGTTTAAATACACCGCCCATACCGTCTGCTGCTCCTGGGGACCGCCTGTTAAATGAGGTGTACAGGGCGAATGTTCCATCCGGGGCACTACCGCAGCGCTGCACGATGATTGATGGTATCATCATGCTAAAAACGGAGGACAGGGCGGTAAGTTTTTGCATCGCCACAAATCAGTGGTCGATTCTACCGGCCGGGCAGTAAATCCTGGACGCCCGGCATTATGCCCAGAAACATCATTTACCACCCCGCTGGGGGCAAACAGAGGCTCGACAGAGCGGACAATCCAGCCCATGGAGTTTAAGGAAGGTCTTAAATGAAGAGAAGGAGTTGAAGAGACAGAGAGGTTTCGGGAGAGAATTCTAGAGAGTGGGGCCTCGGTGGCTGAAGGCAAGGCTGCCAATGCTGGAACAGGAGCTCTACTTTACTCTGGATAGGCTGTGCTTCTATTGCCCGGTGCAGCAACAAGCTTTGCAGCCAAAATGAGCAAGCTGCAAACATGTTTTTATAGGAGCCACATTGTTCCAGCATTGCTGGATCCAACCCATAGTGCATATGGCACAATGGGAGCCAGATCCGGATGAAGGGGCAATGTAATATAAATGGGTGATCACAGCCCAAGCTGGGCTAAAGTCAGACACATCACATTAATACCCCACACCATCACTCAGGGCCATCTTTATAATGAGGTGCAGGAGCTGTGTGTTTTACTTTAACACAGTCCAAGATGATTCACGGCCCAGTACAAACAGATAGCAGCTTGTTCATTTGCTGGGTCTCTTGGCAGACCTGGTGCAGTAATCACCAATTATCAATTAATGTAATAAACTCACTCTCCTAAATAGTACAACAGACATAACACACAACAATTAACATAACACATTCACATTCCTAATTAACATAACAAAGCATACCACCAATTAACATAACACATTCAAACTCATAAGTAATAAAACAGGCCACACTGCAATTAACATGATATGTTCACACTCCAAATTAATATAACAGACCACACCCCAATTAACATAATTTATTCACACTCATAATTAGTATAACCACACCCCCAATTTGCACAACACAAATTACCCCGGTTGATTTTAGCTTGTGCTCGGTGCAGAAATAGGCACAGAGGAGACGTAATTGAGCCTGAAATTCAGCTCCGTCCCGATGTAGTCAAACTACTTCCTCTGGTGGGGAGTCCAGAACAAGGAGGTATAACCTTAAAGTCAGAGCCAGGCCGTTCCGGGGTGAAGTCAGGAAGCACTTCTTCACACACAGGGTACTGGGAATCTGGAACTCTTTCCTCCAAAAAGCTGTTGAGGCTGGGGGTCTATTGAAACTTTCAAAACAGAGATTGATAGATTTTGTTAGACAAGGGCATTACGTGATTAAGCAGGTAAACTGAGTTACGCTACAGATCAGCCATGAATGGCAGAACAGGCTCGAGCAGCTGACTGGCCTCCTCCTGTTCCTAAAGCATGCTGGGTGGATGAGCCACACAGTCACTGCGTGCGTGCGACTTTTTCCCTGATAAGGGGGCAGTGGGACAGGACTCACTGAAAGCCGGGCCAGCTTTTGCGTTCTATAATCCTGCAAAGCCCAGCTTTGGTTCTAATAGGCTTATAGTCAGAGAATATAGCAAGTGGGGAAAATACTCAGAATGGTCCAGATGGAGCTTTAGTTAACAGAAAGAGGCTTATGCAGCAGAACTGAGGGACACACGCACACACACACACACACACACACACACACACACACACACACACGGCTGCCAGGTGTATAGCAATGGCTGACTGGAGGTGACAAGGACAGAGGTACCTGCTGTGGGCATGTACAGGACAGAAGGAAGAAAGCACCAGAAATTGCGGATGGTTAAATAGAGCCCTCGCTCAGGCCTACCCTGGGATTATAGGGGCCTAAATTGTGAGAAAGAACGAACTTGCAGGTCACGACCTCAGGTCATCCGAAAGTGCTTTACAGCCAATTAAGTGCTTTTGAAGTATAGTCACTGCTGTAATTTAGGAAACGCAGTGGCTAATTTTCACACAGCAAGATCGCACAAACAGCAATGAGATAATGATTGAGATAATCTGTTTTAATGATGTTGCTGAAGGATAACGCATGGCCCAGATACCAGGGAGAACTCCCCTGCTGCACTTCAAAATAGTGCCACTTCCACCCGAGAGAGCAGACTCATGTAATGACTCATCTGGAAAACCACGCTCCCGGCTGTCCGCCTGGATTTTGCACACGAGTTTTTGTAGTGAAGCTTGAACCCGAGACCTTCTGCCATGGAGGAAGGGGTGCTACCAACTGAGCCACGGCTGATTACAATTATTACATTACCTCAATAAAACCTTCACCAACTTTGTCGCAACAAGTTCTTTTGTTGCTTTGGGCCATTCAGCTGCTTTATTATTTGCTACCCAGCATGTGGATTGGAAGGGTTGTGCATCAGTACTGAGGTGTTAGATCTCTTAATTTCCAATGAAATACGAACTCTGATTGTAGTTTTAACTTTCTAATCTTGGCAGAGAGCAACAAACTGCTTGGCTTCAAGCCAGGTCTTTGTTCTTACTGAGACACATGGTCAAAATGGCTGTATTTTATACCTGGATCAATTTACAGAAAAGAACTCGCCGCCTTTGACCTTATTGGCTCACTACCCAAGGGTCCTAAAATATCAAGTTGATTGATGAGTTAATGCAACATGCCGAACTGCATGTAGCAGCCTTGACTTGGGGGTCTGTGAATTTTCACAGTCTGTCTAAATGAGCCTGTTTGAGCTCAGAGGATTACAGCTTCATCTAAAGCTGATTAGCGAGAATAAAGGAAAAGAGTTGCATTTATAACGTGCCTTTAACATGAATCCGGTTAAGCAATGCCTCGATTTCAAAATTCTCATCTTTGTTTTCCATGGCCTCGCCCCTCCCTATCTCTGTAATCTCCTCCAGCTCCACAACCCCCCGAGATGTCTGCACTCCTCTAATTCTGCCCTCCTGAGCATCCCTGATTAGAATCGCTCAACCATCGATGGCCGTGCCTTCAGCTGTTTGGGCCCTAAACTCTAGAACTCCCTCCCTAAACCTCTCCGCCTCGCTTTCCTCCTTCAAGACACTCCTTAAAACATACCCTGTCTAGCCCCCTCTCGAGCTAACTGAGAGCTATGCTTGTGCTGAAGTCATTGTGACAGCAAGAGAGTTCAAACTGAGCACAGCCAAATCCTGCCCACATTTTCATAGAGTTCAATCAGAGCCAGCTGAAGATTTCTGAGTAATTCGCCCTGGGTTTTTGCATAATACATCAGAATACTGATTACAGGGAAATGTGAATTCAAATCAATACATATGTAGCTACGTAGGGATTGTTCAATGACAAGTCACCACTATCTCACTAGAGAGGGTAATTACATAATCTGTCTTTTGGATGAGACCGAGGCCCCGTCTGCTCTCTCAGGTGGACATATAAGATCCCACGGCATTATTCGAAGAAGAGCAGGGGAATTAACCCCAGTGTCCTGGCCAATATTTATCCTTCAACCAACACGTAAAAACAGATTATCTGATCATTATCACATTGCTGTTTGTGGGAGCTTGTTGTGTGCAAATTGGCTGCTGTGTTTCCTACATTACAAAGTGAATACAATTCCAAAACTTAACTGGCTGTAAAGCGTTTTGGGAAGTTTGAAGGTCGTGAAAGGCGCTATAAAAATGCAAGTCCTTTCATTTATTTCTTTAAATGGTACTATTTTAAATGGAGTGCAGGAACAGTGAGATCTGGGGATGTGTGTTTCTGCATATCTATGTGTGTGCGCGTGTTTGTGTATATTTGAGAGTGTGTATAAATGTGAGTGTGTCTTTGTGTATAAATGTGAGTGTGTCTTTGTGTATATATGTGAGAGTGTGTTGTGTACGTGTGAGTGTGTTGTGTACGTGTGAGTGTGTTGTGTACGTGTGAGTGTGTTGTGTACGTGTGAGTGTGTTGTGTACGTGTGAGTGTGTTGTGTACGTGTGAGTGTGTTGTGTACGTGTGAGTGTGTTGTGTACGTGTGAGTGTGTTGTGTATGTGTGAGTGTGTTGTGTATGTGTGAGTGTGTTGTGTACGTATGAGTGTGTATGTGTGAGTGTGTTGTGTATGTGTGTGTGTTGTGTATGTGTGTGTGTTGTGTATGTGTGTGTGTTGTGTATGTGTGTGTTGTGTATGTGTGAGTGTGTGTTGTGTATATGTGAGAGTGTGTGTTGTGTATATGTGAATGTGTGTGTTGTGTATGTGTGAGTGTGTGTGTATGTATGTATGTGTGTGTTGTGTATGTGTGAGTGTGTGTTGTGTATGTGTGAGTGTGTTGTGTATGTGTGAGTGTGTATGTGTGTATGTGTGAGTGTGTATGTGTGTATGTGTGAGTGTGTGTGGTGTATGTGTGAGTGTGTGTTGTGTGTGTTGTGTGTGGTGTATGTGTGAGTGTGTGAGTGTGTGTTGTGTGTTGTGTATGTGTGAGTGTGTGTTGTGTATGTGTGAGTGTGTGTTGTGTATGTGTGAGTGTGTGTTGTGTATGTGTGAGTGTGTGTTGTGTATGTGTGAGTGTGTGTTGTGTATGTGTGAGTGTGTGTTGTGTGTGTGTTGTGTGTGTGAGTGTGTGTTGTGTATGTGTGAGTGTGTGTTGTGTATGTGTGAGTGTGTGTTGTGTATGTGTGAGTGTGTGTTGTGTGTGTGAGTGTGTGGAGTGTGTGTTGTGTGTGTGAGTGTGTGTTGTGTATGTGTGAGTGTGTGTTGTGTGTTGTGTATGTGTGTGTGTGTGTTGTGTGTTGTGTATGTGTGTGTGTTGTGTGTGTGTGTTGTGTATGTGTGAGTGTGTGTTGTGTATGTGTGAGTGTGTGTTGTGTATGTGTGAGTGTGTGTTGTGTATGTGTATGTGTGAGTGTGTGTTGTGTGAGTGTGTGTTGTGAGTGTGTGTTGTGTGTTGTGTATGTGTATGTGTGTTGTGTATGTGTATGTGTGAGTGTGTGTTGTGTATGTGTATGTGTGAGTGTGTGTTGTGTATGTGTATGTGTATGTGTTGTGTGTGTGTGTTGTGTATGTGTGAGTGTGTGTTGTGAGTGTGTGTTGTGTATGTGTGAGTGTGTGTTGTGTGAGTGTGTGTTGTGTATGTGTGAGTGTGTGTTGTGTATGTGTGAGTGTATGTGTGAGTGTATGTGTGAGTGTATGTGTGAGTGTATGTGTGAGTGTATGTGTGAGTGTATGTGTGAGTGTGTGTTGTGTATGTGTGAGTGTGTGTTGTGTATGTGTGAGTGTATGTGTGAGTGTGTGTTGTGAGTGTGTGTTGTGTATGTGTGAGTGTGTGTTGTGTGTGTGTGTTGTGTGAGTGTGTGTTGTGTGTGTGTGTTGTGTGTTGTGTGTGTTGTGAGTGTTGTGAGTGTGCGTTGTGTATGTGTGAGTGTGCGTTGTGTATGTGTGAGTGTGTGTTGTGTATGTGTGAGTGTGTGTTGTGTATGTGTGAGTGTGTGTTGTGTATGTGTGAGTGTGTGTTGTGTATGTGTATGTGTGAGTGTGTGTTGTGTATGTGTGAGTGTGTGTTGTGTATGTGTGAGTGTATGTGTGAGTGTGTGTTGTGTGTGAGTGTGTGTTGTGTATGTGTGAGTGTGTGTTGTGTATGTGTGAGTGTGTGTTGTGTGTGTTGTGAGTGTGTGTTGTGTGTGTTGTGAGTGTGTGTTGTGAGTGTGTGTTGTGTGTGTTGTGTATGTGTGAGTGTGTGTTGTGTGTTGTGTATGTGTGAGTGTGTGTTGTGTATGTGTGAGTGTGTGTTGTGTATGTGTGAGTGTGTGTTGTGTGTGTTGTGTATGTGTGAGTGTGTGTTGTGTATGTGTGAGTGTGTGTTGTGTGTTGTGTGTGTTGTGAGTGTGTGTTGTGTGTGTTGTGAGTGTGTGTTGTGTATGTGTGAGTGTGTGTTGTGTATGTGTGAGTGTGCGTTGTGTATGTGTGAGTGTGTGTTGTGTATGTGTGAGTGTGTGTTGTGTATGTGTGAGTGTGTGTTGTGTATGTGTATGTGTGAGTGTGTGTTGTG